>NW_017279525.1:331613-383488 GCF_001594065.2 Cyphomyrmex costatus
GGGGGGGGGGGGGGGAGGGAAGGGAACGAGTCACGGTGAAAACGTCGTCGACTACCTTCGCGTATCTCGCACCTGCCGCTGACAAGACGCCCAAGTATTCTCTGCGGCGATGGCGCAGGCCACCAGCACGGTTTTTGCGCGCCGTCGCGTCGTCGTCCGGTATAGCAGCAGCCGGTATCGACAGCAACGCAACAGTTGTTATCGAGATCTCGTCGCAATAATTCGTCGCCGATCGCCATATATGTACGCGAACGAAAATAACGAGAGTGGGACAAATTGTCGAAATAACGAGCGCAAGAAATGAGTAAAAATGTCGCGAGCTCGGACAAGTGTGCACGCGATTAACAAGAGCTAAATACAGATTTCTTTCTTATTGTGTCGCGCACATACCTATTATAAATCAACGAAACGAGAAAAAACATAAAACGCGTTAGAATTGACGAATTGTAATTACATACGTGTATATGTCACATTTTTCTCAATTATTGTACACTATTTAGTCAATCATTTTATACTATTTGTTCAAAATTTCAACAAAGACTTGTAATATTATACTATATTTGGAATTATTTGTTAAAGTGTTAAAATATTATTATTATTCATAAGAATTTGCGTTTTCAAATAGAAAAAAATATCTGAATAATGTTGCATATAATCCTCTCTACGTAATAAATTTTCAGTCAATAATAAATATTTCTTTTAAACACAGTAAATAAAAATTTATTTTTGAATACTTTATCAGACACTCTCACATTTATAAAATAAACATTACAAAAAACATATAACAACGATATGCATTATGAAAATACGTATAGAAAAGATTCTTCCAATTAATATGAGACATTCAAAAGATTAATACTACAAACATGCACAATATATTCTTATTAAGAATACCTTTTGTGGCTAAAGCAGTAAAAAATATGGTCGCATTAAATGCACATGGAATAAATGTAGGTACATATGTCTCATATGCTCGTAGTGTACTAATTGTTGAATGTTGAATGCCATTCGTGTTTCAACTTGAATTATACGGATACCAATTGCCCATAATTACACCGAAGCGAACACTCATCGTTTACACATAATTAGATCCCGTACGGTTGGTAATTTAAATGCGACGGTTTGTGTCGTGTTGCATAAATCTAGGGATTTTCGAAACTTTTACGTTTTAAGATATATACTTCGTATAACAGAGAGAAATTTACATAACAAATTTATAAGCATGAAATGGAAAATTTTACATTATCGTGAATTTTTATGTTTTCTCCGTCAGAATGTTCGTCGACAAAATTATCATGTTACTATAGTCATTTTCATTTTCATTATTTATGTGTATAATTTAATCTTTTTAATTTGAAATATAATTTTCAAATTTTTTGACAGAAAATACGCAGTACTCTTTAAGTTCTCAAGAAACCAACGGAAATGTACTATCCACCCTGAAAACAAAGTGTCACCCTTTCCCAATGCGTTCCGTCACGCACGGAGACTTATCGAAAACGCACCTGGCAATCGATAATCATACAAAGAACCTCTTCGGCTCAAAACAGCCGAAACGGCTAAAAGAGGAGGATACCGTACGCTGTATATGATCAATTCAAAATTGCAAAGTAATTGCAATTTCTTCAATTATATAATATTTTTCAACTTATCTTGTCGTTACCTACTCAAAAAGCACAATTAATATTTGATTTTCGGATCTTGCGTCAAGAGTAATTCTTTTAATAAGTAGTTTTTTGAAATTCTGATAACATAATGGCCAGAATGTATTGAAGACATTAGAATCATGTTAGAAATCACGCCGAACCTCATTGGCAAACGGATGTAGATTTATTAAATCAAGGAAGCACACATCATGAAGAAATTTACAGGGAACTCTCTTCGTGCAGCATCTCGGAGTTATATCGAAAATTACACAAAGACGGCGACACGCGAACATCCTCCATCTCACTGAGGCGTTCCGAGAGGTTCGGTCTTGCAAACAATACGGGTCCATTGTGGTCCGGAATGTTGGGCCTGCAGGAGAAGGAGAAAGAGGGGACTCTTAATTTGCTAATAAAGACACGACACAGGAAGCGTACTTCAAAAGGACGCGCCCTATCCTCTCTCGAACGAACGAATAAACGAACGAATGAAATACTTATCGAGGAATGAAAGGAACAGTAACAAGAGAAATGGAGAGATTGGCGCGGCGATGCCAACCGGTTGTCAGTCAGCTGTGCGCCATTTTCAACTCGTCACCAATCTGGTTCGCCGTTGAATTAGCTCGGCAACTCGCTAATTACTGTGAAGGCTCTTTTCGTATGTTCGGAATAACGCTAATTAAAAGACAGAGTTTGCTGTGCGGTCAGTGGTCGCCGAGTTTCTGTAGACCTGCCTGCGAGACGTCGTCGTGAAGAAAGTTGAAACGCCCAATCAAAGCGCGGCTATTTCAATGGAGTTTGCACGTTAACGCTAATTTCCATCTGACAAAAGTATGAACATGTAAAAACAATGTACAAAAATATTTTGTACGTAAGATTTCAAAAAACATGATTCTCGTGCACAAGTTCGAAAGACAAAATCAAAGGATGTGTCCATTGTAACGAGTAATAGAATGACTATGACGTCGTGGGTGTAATTTGTGAAATTACAGAATCACCTGCAGAAAAATGGAATTAAAGCTAATTTCTATGATATGCTCGCTAACTTGGAATTCGCTTTTATTGACGTATTTTACTTCTTATCCGTCTAATACGTAGCTCATGTTCATGTCAGAGATGAGGATCGAGCCCGATTTAACGCTAAATCAGACTATGAGGCGTGATGTTCTCGCAGAAAGCGTATGTAACGTATAAGGTTACACGGCTCGACGCGCCGACGAGCACAGACGCGATCAAACGGCGTGACGTGCTCTCGCATCGACACGATTACGTGTACGATCGTCGTTGATAGGCGGATTCCTCGGCGTGGCTACACGGCATGCGTACGATCATTTCGTAGTTAGAGCAAAGAAAGGGACGCAGGGGACGGAAAGAGAAAGAGAACCGAACAGGGGAGCCTATGCAATTCCATTGTAGCCGCTCACTTGCTCGCTCGGCCAAGCTTGACGGAAATGCACGACCAACGGTGATGATTGACCAATGTCGCGCGCGATCATTATGGTGGAAACAAAACGGCGCGGAGGAGGATTCGCTTGGATGACTGTAACTCGAATCTGAATTTTTGCAATACAGCAATCGAATGACTAAAACCTGGTGGTGTTTTTCATCTTTCGCTTAACTTGTAGTCAAACTTAACCCGACGATAATGTAAAATGTCAATTAATATCTCAATTTAATTATTTATTCGATTTGTTAACCTTTTTCTTCCTGTAAAAATGGTTTAGAATGATTATATGTGCGATTTATCATGTGTAAAACTATCTGAATATTAACAGAAACTTCACACACACAAAAAACATTCTACTGAATATTACCTATATTAATGGAGCTTATTCTTAAATGTGCGAACGTTATGGTATTCACACGGAAATTAACTGCACTGGCATCCAGTCTTATTCCTCATTGTCAGTCATTCGTTTGCGTGACAATGAGAAGAAAGCGATGAAAACAGATTCGAGGAACTTCTTTACTGCAGGCTCGTAATTTTCTTTAAAATCATACCGCGAAAAACACATGATCAACCGCAATGTCACCAGTAATTGCGCTGCTTTTGTGACATAAAAAGAAGTGGAAAAACATACGAAAGGCTCAAATCTTGGGAATTCTACAAGGACTCATGCTGTTTGGTGGCAGGGCGTGGGAGACTGTCGACCAGCTGCTGGTCGATGTTGGTTCAAGGACCATTACACAATGGCACTGTACTATATGTGCGAGAGCGCGGATGGAATACGAGAAAGTCACGTTTTTGTAGAGAGTACGCTCGCTGCTGCGAGAGTAGCGGTGAAAGATGTGGGAGACAAAAAGAGGACGAGGGACGAGGGGTCACGTTTTCCGGGAAATCAAGTCGTGACTTCATTCGCGTCCACACGAGGGATGCGACTTTATTATCCAGATAGGAAATGAATTCACGATGGAATTATCGGCGGCGAATCACTTTCTTCTTCTGCAACACAATGAACGGTGCATACGGAGCAATTGTTTCAGTCGTATATGCGTTTGCTAGTTCGATTACGTGCGACTAATTGTGAATTTCACGCAATTGCGTTTTAGCGATTAAAAAAAAAGCTGTAAAAAAAAGATTTTTCTGAAAAAAATTAGTTGATATATAGATTTAAAAATAATTTTTTTTGTGAAACAATTAAAATAATTATATAGGACGCTCAAGTTACTATAGAATATTAAAATTTTTTGGAACATTACTCATTGCGTTTGAATTTTCTATATATATAATAGTTATTTTCAGGTTTAACAAAATTATGTTTAAATCTGTATCCAGCTAAATTTTTATGTTTTAGCGAAATCGTTCTTTCCGTAGTAAGTATATATTGTATATTTTTTCTTTCATTATATTAGAATTTCGATAAATCAAAAAATATTTATAATAAATTGTACGTGTGATTCTATGGATGATAGCGCTAATCTTGCATGTAGTAATAAAGAAACTTTTATTTCGCAATCGAAGAATATATTTTACATAATTAAGGACAGCGCCTTAATTATCTCAGATAAAAATTATTTAAATTAGCAAACGAGGTATAGCAAATTGAGACTTCCACGATTGCATAATCATCTTATCGGGGACTGCTAATTAAGCGGGAGGCGTCGTATCGAAAATATCGCTCGATTTACAAACGCGAACGAGTATATCTTTGGTATGTTGATCGTAAATTTATTGGCTAGCTATAACATACGATTAGTGCCGGCTCGATAGCGTATATATGCGACGATTTAAGAAAATTTAACCGAGTCCTGACGGCGGGAACTACCACTTCCTTCGTTCTCCGTGAGACGGAGGCGCCCAATTAAAGTCAAGCCGGCCAATCAGCGTGAAAGCGCGGGACAACGCGAGCGCGAAGTATGCGTTATCATTCGGCGAGATCGCGGGCGATCAGTTTGTGGGAGCGAAGGTGGTTGATAAATCGGCGCACACCGTCGTCAGTAGCTTACACGAGCACTCGCACAGTTGGGAAACAAACAAACGCATTCGTATACGTACGTACACGTTCACAGCACATACAGCGTGCGGAGAGACTTGGTGATGGGACTCGGTAGGAACGGTGTTTCTCACTTACAAGTTACGAAAGACTACGTTAAAACGCGGATTCTTCCTTGTTACATGCGCCAAGTTGGAGAGAGAGATCGCCAATCGGAAAAAGGACCTAACGTATAATTTCCGGATGATCCTTCCGTCCGTTTATAGTGTGACTACCGAAAGTGGAACGGAATCATTTACTAGATAAAGATTTATATATGAAACAAACAGATGCATGCTTTGAAAGAATTTGAAAAGATACATTTAAAAAATTCAAAATACGATATCTTAATATCGAACAATTTCTAATTTTTCAATAATCAACCAATTTCCCACTTTCAATCACACTAGCCAAATGAATGATTAATTTACTAAAACAAAAATTTACTAAATCAATTAACGAGGTGCTAGTCGGTACATTTAATGGAATGTTAGCTTTATAAGTACGGGTTTCAATTGTTCCATCGCGTAAGCATGTAATATGAGCCAACAAGCCGTGTCTGCTAAGGGGGCCCGGCTTTCAGACATATACAGGCTTCACTGACCGCGTGAAAAATTAATCAAGGCATCGTTCCACGACGCTGATTGTAAAAGGCTCGTTGCAGCTATGCGCTCGTTATCGGATGCCGCCGTTACAGGGAAAATTAATAGCATAAATTCAGCAATCGTTCGTGTTACGCGTAGAAATAAACGCTGTTTTGTGGCTTAATTGACAGCAAGACGGCCGGCTATGATAAAGCTACCGATTTCTTTTACGATCAAAATGTGGGCAGACCATAATACTGTGATAATAATTGCAGAGACTAACGTACGCGCGCATCTTTAAGTTAAATTCTCGACTTTAATGGTCAATTAAAAAATGCGCCAAACGATAATAAAGAATTTGTGGTATCGTTATTAGTATTAAATGTGTCTCAAAATCGAATTGTGTTACGCAATTTGGAATAAAGTGATACTATCACAAATTGGGAAAAACTGTTGCGGAAAAACCATTGAGTATAATAATAAAGCCAATCATTTAATGTCAATCAAACACATTTTCGAAATTAAAAATTAAGAATTTAATATTACCATATCCTGACATTAAATGATTCGAATAGTTACACATATAAAGGAGTAAATTAATTATATTATTTTCACATTCGAAAAAAATACTTCCTTTTTATTAAATTGAAAATGAGAGAGAAGAAATTATTCACATCCTATAAATGTATCCACCTATCTATTAAATAGTTTTCAAAAAATGTATTTTAAATAAAAAAATATATATAACCTGTACATAACAGTAATGCACGATTAAAATCATAGTACGTTTAACGTTATAATGTTGTTGTGCATTGATATAAGTTTACTATTACGTATAGACTTTAGTTTATACGTTCTGTGCGGATAGCCTGAAATTGCAACATTTTCGATATTCTCCAATGTAAACAAATTTTTTAAATATTATATAATTAACTGCAACTTTTGTAGAATATAATTTACAAATCACAACTTCATTTTAAATTCTTGTTTGGAGAAATATTTACAGTATTTTCATAAAAACTACGAGACGTTAAAATCTTTCTTGTAATTTGAAAATTCAACTGATTGTAATGTAACCTAGCTGTATCTTCTCGCCTGTATCAACGAATTTTACTGCAAGTGGAAGTAAAATTTTGCGAATTCGGCGAAAACGCGAATTTTAAACACAATGGATTTCCCATGATCGTTTCGCGATCGGAAAGGAGTTATTAGTCAGTCGATGATCAGTCGTGTGCAATGCATTTACTTCACCATAGCACACTGCCATTTATCATACGAATGAACGACCGTGTGCGCACGTTCTTACATCGATGCAGAGCGAGACGATAGCAATGGTGGTAGAAGAGCTAGAAATGATTAATAGATACGATCGCATTGACCTGGTACGCGCGCAGAACGCGCTTATCCTCGTCCGTACTTGTGAAAAACTTCCGTCATCGGTACGAGAGTACGAACAACGATCCTTGTCCGTGCTCTCGCGCCCGAGGAAGTAATCGTTTTAAACCGATACGAATCCGGATTACGTTAAACCGCTTCCACGTGCGCTACGCGGGAAAACGCCGGGTGGTCTTCTCGCTGGGTGTAGATCAACTCACATCGTCCAGATCTCGCTTCTTTTCGGATCGCCGCGCCGCCGCCGTCTTTCATTTCTCGTACCCCTTCGTCGGACCACACCGAACGTTTCGCGATGAAGAATCTCTCGTGTCGCACGTGCAAAAACGTCAGTTAGCGTGGGAGCCAGACTCCAGAGATAAGACAGAGAGAACGTAATGATATTTTAATTCGTATCATCATTGTTGAGGCACAAAAAGAATGATCGTTCATATTTCTCTTGAGAAATAAGATAAAAATAAGAAATACAAAAATAATTTAGACTTTACTTTGCTAACTTTACATATTTTGAAATTTTATTGCTTACACGACTTAAAAGTTTAGTAAAATGAATTAATTAAAAGGTACATAATTGGAAAAAAAACAAATATTAACATCAACACTTTGATATTTATACGAAAATATCACGCACTTGATATTGCTCGCATCCAACGATAGCTTTCAATAATCGATCGAACTATAATACTACCAAGATAGAAATACGAAATATTCTCCGAGTATCTATCAACAAAATAATAAAAAGCATGGAATTTACATCGATCAATCGAAACAGCGGATGTCTAATCGACATTCTAAGATCGCAGCTTCTGTTGCTTGTCTGAAAATCTCGCGGATGTGTGCGAATCGAGCTCCTCTTGGAATCTGCATAGCGCTCACGCGAAGGGTAGATCCTAGCGCGATCTTCTACAAGGACTTTGCCGTCCCGCGCATTGACTGACGGCACAATCCTCGATCCTTCCGCGATACTCCGGGACTTCCCTCTCGAATCTTTCCGGGACGACGTAACTGGCAGCGGGAAACGGACGGAAGGACGGACGGACATGTGCGGTAGCGAGGGAACCTTAATTATGCGGTTTTACGCTAGAGGCATCTACGCCAGTGAGAAGAGCGCGGGGACGAATGCAAATACCCGGGTTGGTTCTCGATAGGACAGCGGAGATCTTGCCCTTTTAGTTAGCAGATGCCGCGAGATACCCGACCGTTTTCTATCCTCTCTCTCTCTCTCTCTCCCCTCGACGGAAAAGAATGATCAGGTAGAAAGGGAAAATGCGAAGACTGCTGGATTAGAAAAACACCGTATGTCTACGTCCAAGAGTCTTTAAACTCGACAGAAGGGAAACATTGAAACTGCCTGTGTACAATTTCAATTTTAGATCATATACAGATAACTTTTCAATAATTTCCTAATAAATTTAAAAAAAAAAAAAACTTTAATTATAGATTGGTGGATACATTAATAGGATGTGAATAACTTCTTGATGATTCATCTTCAATTTAATAAGAAGAAAGTGATGTTTTTTTTTTCAAAAAAAAATATGAATAATAATTAATTTATTTCTTCATGTGTAACAATATGAATTCTCTGATGTTATGATAACATCGAATTCTTAATAATTTTTAATATCAAAAATATTCTATTGACTTTTCCGCAACAGTTTTTTTCTCAGTTTGTGGTATAATATCACTTGGTCTCAAATTATATAACACGATTCGATTGTGAGGCACACATAATACTAATAACGATACCAAACTGAAGCAACGGACAACAGCTGACGCAGCAGCATCTTCTGTAGTTGGATTAGCAAAACAGCGCTGCGCGTGCGCGTGAGTCAATGGAAACGAAAGCGGGAGCAGCTATGCATACACACATCGGCGTGCACGCATTTCGCGTATGTGTGCGTAAGTGTGCACACGTGTGCAGAACCCGGACTAGCTCGTGTGCCGGCCTGAACCGATGAAAGGGAACGAGAAACCGGTTGCAGGTCGATCGCACGACGACGGTTTCTAAGTCGCACGAAGGTTTCGAATGTCCCGGGAGTGGTATCGAGCCGATTTCCTGCAGTATTTGTTGCATGTTGTATCACCGGTCTATAGTTAGCTCATCGTCACTCGTAAAAAGGAGAAATACGTCGAGCGTATTAGAGTTTTTAATTGAGTTTACGCTTATCGCTCGAAGATACGAAATCGACTAAATCAACGCGCTACGAGTTATGCTAAACACGTTGACTTTAATTCATCGAGTTTTCAATTAACTTGCGCGAAGCTGAAATGCAAATCAAGCCTCTATTACGAAAGCGGAAAGTATTCTTTTTTTTTTTTAATTATAAACTGGCGCCTGCAACGTAATTCTGGTTTCTTGAAAGGGGAATGACTTTGAAATTTATTATGACATATATAGAATATATATTCGTAATATAGTAATAATAATGTATTTATTTGCAGATTGATATAAGCAGCATTTTACGCGAATAAATATTTATTATAGGAAGTTCTCCAAGATTTATTTACGTCACTTTCTTTCCATGCATTATCATTCCTAAGTAAACGCGCGATACTCCGAGATAGAATGTTTAAGAGTCGTACTGCGACTTTCGCAAACGATGCGATCCATATTCTGGCCATATTCAACGGCCTTAGTATCCAATACTTCCCGAGTCGGCGGCATTCCGCAAACACGACAGTGTTTTAATATTCGCGAAATGTAACCCCTGCACCGCGTCTGTCTCGCGTGGCGGCGAATGCGGCGTGTCTCGTGTGAAAGCACGTTAAGCACGGGCGGATCAGTTTCTAAGGAGAGAGAGAAGAGAAAGCCTGAGAACATAAGAGTGGCGAACGTCTGGAGTGCACACCGTCGTCGTCGTCGCAACCACCACCACGCCGCATCCAGAGTATCGCGAGCCTCGGGACGAAGATCTTCGTCCGATTCCTTACAATGAATCGCGGAATATTCTCGCGTTCGCGCGATACCCGCTGTGGACCCGCATTACCTCATTTCTAGGGCCAAGCTAGGCTAGTAAAGTATACAGATTTCAAGCAAGAATGATAATAAATGCTACAACACACATTAAAAACTTTACGACTCTACGTAAGAAAAGATTGTTCACTTCAAAATTATAAAATCACCCATTCACGTTTAAGTTATTAATTTAAAATTCATAATGAGATATAATTAAAATAAATAAAGAGTTCAAATTTTATTTTATATAACTCTCACCGGTATTATTTATAAAAATCTTACTACAGTACATTACAAATTAGGACCCTCGTTTAAAGTCATAAAAATAAATGAATTTATAAAATCACGATTTTAAATACATATCTCTTAAGTATATATTAATAACTATAAATTTTTATCTTTTGTATTTTTTGAGTTAAAATTTTATTATACATATTGTATATTACATGTGATATCTTTTACCCAATAAGATCTGAAACAAAATTATACTTAAAACAAATATAACGGCCAATTAATAAGGCTCAATAAAAATAAATAATAAATAAAAGAAGGCTACGAGCTTAAAAATTGTACTTGTTTTCAAATTGCAAGCGAGATGTATTCTAATTTTGTACAAACATGTAAGAAAATACGAAATAATATACAAAAACAATAAAAACAATATGAAGAAATAAAAAATAGACAAATTTATTTTTATTATCCTATTGAACAATATTCTATTGAATAACCCTCTCGATAATTCGAAATACCACATTACGGTTCCCGTTATAAGACCGATGCAGAACACTAGATAATGATAACGCGCCAATGAATCTTAATTATTTTCCTCTGTCTTCGCCTTTTTACTGATGGCTTTCTTTACTCGCCATTTTACAACGATGTACGAAGCAATACTCTCTGTATCGCTGTAAGTATTACGTCATGTTAATTTATGTCCTGGCGAAAAGTCAAGATAGAAATTTCTTACCAAAGGTAAACAATTATCCTTCCTTAATTCTCGTTGCACATGTTCAAGCAGACAAAATTATCGATTGTGTTATCGAGTTATAATTCCTAAAATTATTCATTCCATTCATCTCAACATTATTCATTCAATTTTTAAACCTATACGTTTATTGAACTCGAGAAATTGTTTTATTTATTTATTTGTACACGTGTTATTGTTTTTAAACGCAATTATACATAATTAAAAAGTATAAATTGAAAATTAATACTCGTTAAATCATCCTTACATATTTGTGAGAGATTTAAAGAGAATTGTTCTATAAATCCATTTCGTTTTTATAAACGTTCTTTTTTTTAAATTAATCGTTTTAATATTATTAAAATTGCAAGTTCCTTTACTTCAATAACAAAAGGTCACGTTCTCACAAGTGCCGTTTCCGTTTCTGTCAAATCATCGCAATATTCTGCGAATTACTGCGCATGGCATTTGATTTTTCGGATGTAAGAAGCGCGAAATTCTCACGAGTTAAATCCTCGGCCATTCAATAGCGCATTGACCGTTTAACTCAGCCGTTATCATATCCATTTATCCAACGGGCTTTCTTTTTTTCATGAATACGCATAGTGTGGCATTTAAACAAGTATTCGCATGCACGCATGTTGTGTTTATCTAATTTCCAGAGCAAACGTGTTATTATCACGCCTGGAAATTGCAATACTAGTGCATTAGTGCGGTTATCAGTACGAATTATTGGTTTTGTTAATCCGTATTCGTTAATCGAATTCGTAATGAATACGAACGTATTTCTAAGTTATTTAATAGCTTCTGAGAAATCAATTATCATCTAGTAAATAATAGAAAAAAAGAACAATACAATTCTAATACAACCGCCAGCTACGATATTTCATTTTAAATCACTTTATAGTAAAAGAATTGATCACTGAGAATATTACCACACGTCTAAATAATAATTTTGCGGCTATATATACATAGAGACAAATATAAATAGATATTAACGTCTCATTATATTTTAATATATGATAATTTATTATACACAAACTGTAACTATTTATTGCATAATTTATTATTACGGTCTGTAACAAAATGTAAAAATCGATTATAACATTTCGTCGAGTCTCTTGTACAATTTTTCGACAACCCCAGGTCACAAACGTGCTCATCGAATACGCTTCAATCGTAAGAGGGTCAAAACAGGATACGGTTCCCGCGGAAGGGGGGCCTCGGCCCCCGTTCCGTGCGCAAAATATCGAGAGGGAGCAGCGAAATGTCGAGTTGGAGCGTGTTAACGCACAGAAGAAGGGATGGCTCGCTTCCTGGAAAGCTGGGGCTGGGCACCTGTCCCTCAGGGACTGCCAACTCGGACGAGGGTACGCGGGGGCCCCGTATATCTTCACACCGCGGGATGGATGAGCACCGCTGTATTGTTAAACACACCATCACGTGCATCCGTTTGCAGCATCGTTCGAAACATGCTCGCCTCTTGGAGCTGTCAACTCGAGGAAAGTATCAACCAGTCGATCTGCCCGAGAAAGAGATCGTATTCTTTCACACGTTCCGAACACGCTTTCGATCTGACCTGACGATAACCAAAAATAACGAAAATTACATCGACGAGTGGCCGGGTAAGTATAAGTTTCGAGGAATGACGATCGTTTGAATCGCGGAGTATAACTCGCAGAGTTCGTGAAGTTGAACCCGATCGCACGCGATCGGACGGCGAATAGTGGTCGATATTTTTGAGACAGATAGTAAACTGAGAGCACAGCAGTAATGTCGGACATCGAGGGAAACGGAGCGACTGAGGCAATATCCCTCGAGGATGACCAGGCAGGACGCAGGACGATGACATCGGCGTCTACGCTGAAGCGCGTATATCAACGAAAGCCTTGTTGCGAGCGTTACGTGACGACGCGACGCGTCCAATGCGCCGGCGCTCGGCGTCGCTCCACGCAATTCTGTTGCCTAGCAGCGAAGCGAAGCCCCCGTTGACATGTGGCAACGACTCCGCGGTCGCGGGATATACGAATAATACAGAGAATTTAATATACTTACCGGATACCGTGGGCGCGCAGGTAAACGTCAGCAACGCGAGCAACAATGGTCCGACCGTGATGGTAACAGCGGTTGCCGTGAGCGCGTAATCCAATCTTGGCCGTGACATGGTGCCGTAAAAATTATTGATACTTTTTTTTTTTGTTATCCACACACGTCGGGTAGACACACACTCATCGGAAGGGAGCACGGGCGCACACACACGGGGGGAACGAACGAACGGACGGACGGACGGACGGACGGACGAACGAACGAAAGGATGGACGCGGACGGACACTCACCGGCGCGCCGCACACACTTGTTCGGTATTAGTGTATTACCGCGCGCTGTCACTCGACTGGGCGCATCGTACGCGACGCGCGTCACCAGCGGATACGTCACCAACCGGGTCCCAGGGTGCACGGGGTGCTCGCGCGGTTACGGGGGAAAAAAGCATACGGCCACGATGTAAACGAACACGACCGCGTCCGAAACACTTCTGGGATCCCCTATTGTTCGCTTAACGCGCTGAAAGTAGTTCCATGGTGCGCGCGCACCTGCCGCCGTGCGCTGTATATCGCTGCGCGAACGCGGGATGGCCGATCGTGGCGGCCAATCAGCGCGCGGATACAACAGCACGCCGGCCGCGGCACGCCTCTGCTCGCGCGCAGTGTCAAGTCGTTCGAAAATTTCCGAGGGGATGATTTGAACTCACTGAACAGCTCGCGCTACACAGCTAACATTACTAACTTTCGTTCTATGCTGACGGGTCAAAAATGATAAAAAAAAAATCTGTATATGTATTTATATTAAATACAATGTTATAATGTAAAGGGCATATAAAAATCAAAGAACAAAACAGTCAAACCACATTTTATATATTATAATTAATTTAATAAAGAAATAAATTATCAAAGTATAAAATACACTTTATACTTTTATAACATACATTTTATACTTTTACAACTTATGTTTTTACACACACGTGTGTGTGCGTGCGCGCGCGGGTGGATCAGGAAATGAAGTTAGTTACTAAAACGTTCTCTTTTCTTATTATTATTACTCTGGTATAATAATAATTTAGCGATGACGAATTTTTTTTATAACTGTTACGGTGTTACATTAGAGTTGGAAAGTTACTCAATCATTATTTGTAACAAGTTGGAAAAGTCATTCGTTTTTAAAAAAAATTAATTTGTAACTCGTTACTTTTTAGTCGTTGCTTGTACCGACTAATGTCCGTTTAGTTAGTTTTAATTATATTCATAAAAAATTGCAAAGTTATTATCAAATTGTTATGTAAAATGTAAGGAAAGAAGTAACAGAATACTAACTTCCATTCCTTGATATATATGTAGGTATGTTTCGAAATAAGTATTAATTATATTTGTATAATTTATATTAGAAATCTAATCGAGAATCTAATTTAAAAAATTGAAATCAATTTATAGTTGTTAAACGGTCGCAAATATTAGAATTAAAAGTTGAACTACTGTAAGCAATTTATATTTGTATCTCTATCGAAAAGTAAGCTAATTACTGAACTGGAATAATTAATGTGGCGCTTTATTCACGAATCCTTAACGACGGATCCCATTATATCTCATGTGAAAGATGTCTTTAATCAACACTTGATATTTCTTTTTTCTATGACGTTACCCTAATTGCGTGCGAATAGTCAACCTTAATTAGACCACGGGTATGAAAATTGTGTTTTTCGTATAAAAATTTATAAAAAATGAGAATGTGAGAATTTATAAAAGAGCATAAAAATTTTTTTCTAAGAAAATTGATGTAGTTTATCATAAATATCGATACGATGTAAATTTTAATCATAAATTTGTTGTAATCAATACAAACATAAAATAAATAACGTAACCAACTTTTGAAGTCACTCTAATTGTATTATACCTACATCTTGCTAAACAATTCAAGCTTTCAAAATAACTGAATAAATAACTTTCACATAATGACACATATAAGAGTTCGATCTTTTAAATTGAGCGTTGATATATTTCTTGGATTGTATTAAGCAACGATTAAATACCTGAAATCAGTATCGGTGTTGATATTATCATTGCTGTCTATTTCTAATCTAACGTGGCAGTTACTGCAGCGCTGCAAAAAGTAATCGGTTACAATGCCTCAGGCACCGATATGCAACAAGTCGCGGTCGACGCACCGAGAGAAGCATATAGTGCGCCCGATCATTAATTAACGCTCGGCTGCGCTTGATTGCGTGTAACGCGAAATTCATCGCAGCCTTAACCGCGCGCCGGACGCCTTAACGAATACAAATGCGGAATTATAATTCGGTGAACCCGGTCTTAAGACCGTACTCCGCTGAAGAAACGAGCGGGAAAGAAAGGGGCGCGCAGGGCAGGCAAGGGCCTTTACGAATAATCTTCTCTACCCCTTTATACCCGCAGCACGCGAGATGCACGCCACGGAGCTACAAACACGCGCTTCCCATTGGCCTTATTAATGATGCCATTAACCTTATCATCGAACTGCAAACATCTGCGCCCGGCGACGACGATGTAGCGCGGCCACGCTACAATTGTCCTGTGGTGCGCAACAGCGCTTGGCGTTCAATTGATGAGATTCGTCACTGAAAACAAAGCAGATGGAGAAACGGAGCTGTATACATAATTACACGCACCATCACATACAACTTCGCAACAATTTACTCATTGAAACAATATGAATACATTTTGGAGGAATGTTACTTCTTACACAGTTTTTCTTTTACACAATTTTAGTAGATAAATTTTTAATAATCTAATAGAGTGTGCCTATTTAAAATGTATTTTACATAAGCATAAATGTTTTTCAGCGAAGTAAATAATAATTAAATCAATATACTTTTGTTCCCCGGTAAAATTAAATAAAAACCCCAAAAATTATTTTAAGCACTCTATACGTAAAAAAGAAACTATATATATATATATATATCTCAATCGTTTAGAATTCTTTTAACGTAAGTTTAATACATTTAGTGCGAACAGAAAATTATAATAGTCAGGAAAAATTCTTTTCACTATAAACAACTACAAATGATACTGAAGAATATGACGCAAATGGATTACAGTATTTCAAAAAATAGCAATTTTATACATTTTGTTCATGAAAAAAATGGCTCAACTACAAGACGATCAAAAAATTATTTTTTAAATTCATTTTTTACTTGAGTGAAAGGATAAGAAGTATCACGTTTCTCGAATATCAAAATAGATGCTATCTGATATCGATATTCTTCAATTATTTCTTTCTTGAAGCGTTATTAATGGAAAATTTATTAAAAATATTTAATCCTTAATAGTATCTCGTTTTGGTTTTCTTTATAATATTCTTTTTAATATGGAGCAAAAAATAAAAAAAGAGGACAACATCACACGGTGTTCCCAAGCGGTCACCCATCCAAGTACTAACCGTGCTCAATGTTGCTTAACTGCAGTGATCGGACGAGAACTGGTGCTTTACAACGTGATTTGGAAGTTGCCCGATTACCCATGTTCTTTGAGATAGTTTTATATTATTCAGTTTAATTTATAGATGTATGTTATTTGTGTAAATAAATATGTGTAATTAAAATATTATGTGATGTAGATGATCTATTTAGTTTCTAGTTAGATAGTAAGTTCAAAGTTCTAATATTTTTTTATTTTTATTTTTCAAATTATGTGTTTTATGTAATCTTGACATACGAGTATGGCTGGGAAATCAGGTTCTAGTCGTCCAGACGACGGCATTATTAGGTCGATACGATGTTCCATGTGGACACTCTTTCTCATTCGCGAAATCATGTCTGAACTTCTGGTTCTATCCACTATCGAGAACAAGCTAAATGAGCTCAATAAAAAGATTGTTGAGATTAAGAAGAAAATCCAGTTATCAGGTAACGGCTCAAATTGTACAAAATATCCTTCGCTAGTTTATACTGTTTCTGACAACCCTAGCTTAACAAGTCACTGCTAGAAAATTTCTCTGCCACAAAGTTGCAGAGTCAGAGCTTATGCTTATATAGGGTATGCTATTTCTATCGTTTTACTTCATAACGACAAATGTTTTAAATTCTTTTTTTTTCGATTAAAAAAAAATTTTTATATCTTAAAACACCTATTTTTGTATAATTAAAAATAAAAAATTACAAATTTCTCCAGAAATTCTTTTAAAAAAATCAAAGGAGCATCTGTAATTAATTCAACTTAAATAGAAATTTGATGTTTTTGTTTTTTTAAATCATTTTAAATATTTTAGAGAGAATGTTTCTCTAATGTTAAAAAAAAAGTACATAAAGGTAAAAATTGAAATATTACAAATATATGCGTTGAAATGCAATGTAAGTAAAACACCATGTATTTTATTTTCATATTTGTTACACTACACCTCAAGACGCGCCAAAAAGAGACAGCTCACTGACATTTCAGGATCGTGATCGTATTATACAAAGATAAATATGAGCAAGTGAACTGGAATAACCAGTATCCAAGATGGCACGATGTCTTG
Source organism: Cyphomyrmex costatus (assembly GCF_001594065.2). Classification (NCBI taxonomy): domain Eukaryota; kingdom Metazoa; phylum Arthropoda; class Insecta; order Hymenoptera; family Formicidae; genus Cyphomyrmex; species Cyphomyrmex costatus. The sequence continues at coordinate 349,169 of NW_017279525.1, forward strand.
CGTACCTATATAAAAATAGTAGCTCAAAAGTATAGATTGAAAAAGGGAGATAAAATCTGATGAGATCGATTAGATTTTATGTCATAAAACAATACTACAGGATTGTATTATATTTCGATTGCATAATTATCAGTCAAAGTAGATTATCAAGCCGTTAAATTATCTAAGAAAAACTTATAAAGAAATGTTATTGACATATATAGTCCTGTAATTTTAAAACATATAAATTAAGAATATTTAATATAAAAATTTGTTGATTACAAATAGAAATAGTATTTTGACAAGATATTTATATTAATTCATGACCTAAAAGATACTTATTTATTTCGACATTATATACAGATATCATATGTATGTCTTGTATATTTTTTATGCTACATTATTATGTTAAATGACTTTAATTATACCTATATTTCTAAATTATATTATATTTTACTTATAAATAATACTTAATAATAATTTAACTAAAACTATAGTCTTTCGTATGGGGATCCAAGAAGTCTAAATTTCAAAATAGGGTAACGATGTGTAATAATAAAAGGATACAGTTTTAATCTTTATTATTTTTCCTTCCTTTTATACTTAAATAAATTTTTTTACGTTTTTTTTTAAATTTTGTCTTATACTATTTAGTACGTTTATATTATTTTACAAATTACAATTGTCTTAAGTTTGATTGAATAATTTTCACGAATTAATTGATGCATCAGTTATGTAAAGATATAGATTAATAAAATTTAGTATATAAATAAGTAATTGTTTATAAAATTTTTGATTAAATAAAAACTGTCATAAGAGAAAAACATCAGAGAGACAATAAATCTCTTTGCGTAATCTACTGTATATTTATATTTCCATTAATGAGCCGATATTGGATGCTTGATACAAATAATAAGCAATAACTTGATAGTGACAAGCGTTGAATAGATTGGCTTTTAAAGATCTCATGCCATTATAGGGAATCGAGACAGCTGAATAGATTTATCTATCATTGTATGCTCTATTCTTTGAATCCAAGCAGCCACTTCTCGGAGTGTTACTATATATACATGTATATAATCGTAGTTATCTACCATACTTACGCACGTGGCTCACAGCGCGTGTAAGGTTCTAGGCAGTAATAGCTGACAACTAAGTTTCACGATTCCTCGTAAGTCGAGACACGTTCGTATTTCCTGTAACAGAGACTGAATTAACGTATCACTCCGAAGTTCTCGAACTCATTCGCTTGTGTGAGCACGACGTTTTCATTTTCTTGTTCTTTAAAGTTATTTAGTAAAACGATAGCAGCTTGTCATTAACGTATTACACTATGATCGGGTAATCACTTTTGCAGAAAACTGTTATGTTAATTTAGAGTTGTGACGAGAGTATGTGTGACTAAACATACAAAACTGTGCACTCAAATAACTGGTTGACTCAAGCATTGGTTTATGTCTCTTTGCCCTGAATTGTTATTACAGATGCTTTTCGACTATTATTCTTATGCGTTAAATGTGTATTTTATTTTATATTGTAACCTTTATGCATATTATCAACTATATTTATTGAAATAATTAATAATGATTAAAGCACAAAAAGTGTAATTATGTACATAAAAAAAGATTATATTTTCTATTAAATTCATTTATTAAATGAACTCTATTAAATACACATGTTATTTATATATATATAGCCTTTTATTTTACAAAAAACATAACAGGCAATTTAATATTTTTTTCAGAAGGTCAAAGAAAGGCTAATTTTGAGGAATACGATGCAAAGAAACGCGAAAATGCTCAAAAAATTTCTGATCTCAAGAAAAAAGTCAAAGAACTTTACATAAAATATGCGGGAGCGAAAAATGTAACGTGGATTATCAGAAGAAAAATAAATAAACAACCAATTAGCTTTTATAAACTAATATTAAATATTTTCTAGAATAAAGAAGCGATGGAACATGCGACCCTAATCAGTCGTGATTCTATAGCTTGTGTGAACAAATGTAATTTAGAAGAAATTGTAACCACTGCAAGTGAAAATAATGTTCGTTTAAGGAAGAAATTAGATCTAATTAAGTATGAAAAAGAGAAGGTAAGTAAATATAATTATATAGTCTCGAGATATGACAAATGTTAAATGTATTAATCCTATTAGCACGAACGTACTTTGAATATTTTACAAACGGAAAGTAAAGTATTGGCGCATAAACGTGGTCATTGTGTTTTTAAAAACAAGATGGAAAATCCTATGAAGAAGGTAATTTGATCTAAGGCTAGTATTTATAGTATGTTTTTATTTTAAGACCATCTTAAGTAATAATATGGTGTTCTACAACTCTGGCGTATGCATATAGGTACATATAAACCGTATAAAAGACTTGGTCAGGTGGTGTGCGCATATGGGCTAATACGAACTTTAGATTGTGCATAGTTTTTAGTTAAGTATGGACTAGTAATTCTCTATACTTTCTGCAAAGAAACAATAGCTGCATTTATTGTTAGTAGAGAAAACTAATTAGTTAGCGCTCGGAAGAGGTTAAAAAGAGAGACATATATATAGTTTTCAAGTGTTTCTGTTTTTTTTAAATCTCCGGAAATGTATATTGTACATATCAATTAAACATACAGCGTGTTAACTATATCAGAATTAAAAATGATATCGTAGAGCGAGAAGTATAATATAAGATTTTTTTTGAAAATTTAAAATGCAGGCAATTAAAAAATGTATGCAAAACATAACTTTATAAAATCGTATTGTAAGAAGAGATAATCTCAATGAAACATATTCAATGATATAGATATGTCAGTAACATGCAAGAAACATCCTTCCAAACACTCTTAGAAACAGAAGTATGAACACGATCTTACTTGTATTGCCAGTCCATAATTCTATATCCAGCTAACATTAAATATTCATAGAAAGTTCGATTTGTATTTTCAATGTGTTGAATATTCCGAAACAGTAAAGAAATATGCAAATATTGATGAAAATTTTCATCATACACACGCGCGCGCGCGCACATTATACATATATAAGTTTAAGTGTATACTATATATATATTATGTGTAATGAAAATCGCAGGCGAGCAAACGGTACACATTTCTGCCGACAGAGGACCACGGTGGAGAACATATTTATAAACTAGAATCACCTGTGAGAGAATAAGTATAAGAAGCGCAGCATTTCGCCTGAGCTCCAAAATTGGTCTCCTATAGGTGAAAGCACATGAAATATTCTTCATAGCATAATTTTATTTAGATGGTCTTAATTAAAAACAAACTATGTATATACCGGTCTAAATTTGAAATATATTTTGTAAGCATTGATTTTTATAAATGCACTCTTCAAATTGCTCAGAAGATCGAAACTTTGGAAGTACAGCTAGAGCATATCCGAATGATGCAAATTAAGGCAAATATTTCACGTATGAAATATCGTTCTGTTTGCTCCGAATTAAAAGAGAAATCAGTACTTTACGCTTGCTCCTTGAAAAATTTGGAAGATGGCATAAGGCAACAAGAAAACGAAATCAAACGTTTACAGGCAAGGCTTATGAGAAGAATAACGGATAATAACGGTGCGAAGAAAGTAATAGAAACTTCGAAGCCACGTTTCATTTAATACTACTACTATTGATTGTAGGGTGTGAAGGAAGAAGCTATAGAATTAAAAGATAGTACTCAAGAAACTCTGGTGAAAGAGGAAATTGAAGAGACAAGTTCCAGCAAAAAACGCGACTCTGTCATCAAAGAGTACAGGTCTACGATTGACATTTACATTTTAAAAATCATTTTTTCGTTGCAGACACTACTGCGATCGTATCTTCTCTAATTTCAGTTTTTATAAACCTGAAAATTAATAGCAGTCTCACAAAAGATTTTTTTGTGACTAGCACATTGTAAATCTCTCGACGAATATAGTTTAGCATTTGACATTTCTACATAAACAGGCAACGCGTGGCAGAACGAAAGATGGAATTGGAACGATTGGAACGTATGATATTCCATACTCGTCCGCGGGACGATTTTGAAACACGTGGGAAAAGTCGCGTACAGGTACAAGAGGACATGATCAAGGACGAGCTGGCACGACTGGAGGAGGCGTTCGCCAGGCTACAGAACGCTACCGGAGTGTCCAGGTCCGAGGAAGTTCTGAACCGGTTTCTGGGTCAGAAGGCGACCAAAGAGAGTCTGCAGAAAATGCGAACGGCCACAGAACAAGAGAAGATGGTGTTGGAAAAGAAGAGGCAGGAGCTTAACGCCGAGATAGAGATGAGAAAATTTTCGGAAACAAAGAGCGCCGAACAGTTAGTTTTCGAAAACAAAAATTAATAACAAATTTATAAAATGTTTGCTAATTAGATATATTATTAATTTAATTTATTTTTATCATATTAAAAAGAAATTAAAACTGCGACAATGAATGAGTATCACATTTATAATTTATAACATCTATTTTAATTTATAAGATCTATTTTTTTAATTATAGTGCTTGCTTCAAAAGCTCAAATTTGAATTTAAAAAATCACTTTTTAAATTGATTCCAGGTTAAGTCTCTAAAACTAATTTTTTAAATATAGATTTGAGGAGACAGGATAATGTCAAAATAGAAATGAGAAAATTTTTAGAAACGAAAAGCAATTAATTTTTTTGAAAGCAAAAATTGATAACAAGTTTATTAATTATCGCTGTAGCTTTGATTAATTTGTAACATTAAATTAAATATTTCAGAAACGCGGAAGTAGTCGCAAAACTCAATTTGCAAATCGATGAACAGCGAGCTCGTAGGGAGAGAGCCGAGAATGCAAGTCGACGAATCCACGAGCTCTTAAACGAAGTAACTGGTATATTGTATAAACTGTGTGAGAAGTTCCAGGTGAGAGTTATTAATTATAAGTCCGTGAACGACAGAGTCTATAAATGGAGTCTGGCAGCAGTGATCAAGCCCAAGACAGATCCCATACTTATTGTTAGAAAGGCCCCCAAGACCGTTTTATAAATTAGAAGTAGACAATTTCTATAGACAAGTCGCTCTAAATAAGATTGCATTTCTGACAACTATAAATTTTTAGATTTAGAAAGTATTAGTTATGATAAAAAGTACCAATTATATATATATACACACATATTTTTTTTAGTAATTATATATATTGACATATTGTAATATAAATATTAATTATACAGTAATTATATATTATGACCTGGTAATTTTTTGGACTATTCTAACAAGGTTTAAGTTTGAAATAGATAATATTAACACTAAACGAAAAAATAGATAAAAATGAGGTCAGATTTGAAAATCCGTGCAATGATTAGCTGAATAAAAGAAATGAAAAGAAGTATCGATAAATAATCAATTTTTTAAATAAAAAGAAGAATCTTAATTAACGCTTTACTTTTTGCGGTGTGCACATAACGTGTTTTTACAAATTATCACGTACGAGAGAACATATTCGGTGGATAAAGCTTTGTAATGTCGAAATGGAAGTGCCGTGTAAATGCCTAATTAAATTAGTAAAACCACCTTTAGTGGTGTAGCTACGGTGAACATCTTCGACTATTTATTGTTCCTGGAAGCTTGACACCCCTAGTGTTGTTCATCTCGTATATCGTTGATGGATTTTCCTGAATATGTCATGTTCTGTAATTCTCACCTCGAGCCGCATTGCCAGCACCCGCATTAACACCTCAGTGTTCGATCGAGAACAAATATTTTTGTAACACGAGACGACCACGTAAAAAATCAGTATTGATTCTATTGGAAATGTATGTGGAATCTCGAACTCGTTAATTATTCCGATACAAATTGTCTGGTCAACTCTTTCAGTACATTCACACTAAGACTACCTTTGGTAAAAATTCTTACAAGGAAAATTTTCTATTTTAGTGTAGAAACGAATTTATACGAAAATTAGTATAATTTATGCAGCAGATTTATACTTATAATTCTTAAAGACCATAAAAAAAAAAAAAAAATAATTTTGCTTGAACAAATTAGACATCCTTTAAAGATATACATTCTATTAAAAAAAATTTCTTATTCGTTTTAAAAAATCATATACAAAAAATTAATAAATCTTTTTATTAAAACTTTGGATAATGTTCTTTTTATTATTATTAGTATTTTAAGGAATAGAAACGGATAATTTTCAAATATATATATATATATATATATTTATAAAATATATAAATTTTATTTCCCGTACTCTTGCGCGAAAAATTAAAACACTGCAGAAAAATTAAAACACTTTTTTTAATAAAGAAAAATTGTATTGAAGGAATTAATAATTTAGAAACAGAATCTAATATTAGATTATCGAGTATGGTCTGTAATTAGTTGCTATGCAAAATTTGTTAATGATTTATAACAAGACAGACTTAAGGAAAATTTGATGATTGTATTCTATTTTTAGCACAGAGAAAATGTTTAACTTTAATTTTTAAATTTAATAAAATTGACCAATCATAATTATTTTCTTTACATTTAATAGTAATTGTTTGATTTTTTTTACGGTTTACATTGCTTATAAGCTACCGCATAGTATATATATTAATCCTATTGTAAACGGCCCGTGAGACACATCTCTTTTTTTTTCTTTTATTTTATTGATATTTCAAATTTACAAAAACGTTTATAGCATGTTACAGATACTCCTTTGTTTAAGAACATTAAAACGGACGACACTTTAGCAATTATCGAATTATTAAGCAATAAAGTCAAACATGGCATGGATGTTTTAAGCGCATCCGACAAATATCTTGAAACGATGGATGAAGCCTTGCTAGACAAGGTTAGTTTCAATTATTTCTAAAAACAGATTCTTAAAAAGAATTCGCAGTTAATATCCAGTTAACGCTGAATATTTCTGAAATGTTCTTTGCTAAAGTAACAAAATTATATTCCAAGAATATTCCAGAACATCTCGAAATATTTACAAAATGTAAAAGTAACATAATGATAATTCAAACAATGCACCGTTTATACATTGCATATATTCGGAGAATATATTGAAGGCAATCGATTTATAGCCAAAAGAAGTCATCTTATTTCATACATATTCCGCAAAATTATTTTTAGAAATTTCAAGTCCGGAAATTTCTGAATTAATTTTTAAATATTGTCGAAATTGTCGAAAAACATTAAATATTCCTTTACTGTTATATTATATACGAATGGGTTTCCCGAATTTGCGAATTGTTCGAGTTTTATGTAAACAAAAATTCAAAGGCCGATCGTGTCAATTCCCTAAATTGACACGATCGGCCATAAATAATTTGCTTTCGTCTTTCAGTTAGAAACATTATCGATCGCTACAACCTCGATAGAAGGCAGAACAATGCATGTTAATAGTGGTGGACCATTGTTTCCAAGGTTTCCATCTTGTGCGACTCCGGCTGCTCCTCTGTCGGAGGATGAGGATGAAGTCCCGTCTCGAAACGCATTGAAAAAGCAAGCCCAATTGCTCGTCGATACCAAAAGTCGTCGTAAAGGATTCGCCTTCAGAAGATGAATTTTGTTTGAATCGTTCGAATGTAAAAACAATAAAGTAGGTATTTATATAATTATTGTGAAACTTTCCTTATGATCTATCATATATGTATATTATACAAAGTCTATATAATATTATATAATATTATACAATTCTTAATCAAAATTTTAATATATTAATTCTTGATTTAAATAAGACAAAAATTCTAATACCAAAATGTCAAGGACATCTAATTTTTTAATTAGTAGCCATTCAAGTTCACTAATCACAGAGCAACATTTCAACGCGCTCAGTGACGATACACATATCATACAAGCTTTTGCGTCTATAATTATGTGCTCTGCATTTACGAGATTCAAGCGATTACGTATAAAATAATATTGAAAATGCTCCACACAGATTATAATTAAACATCGAAAATAAGTGCGTATATGCAATGATATGCAAAAAAATGTATATAATTTTATATATATATCTATATATAGAAATATTTTATACCTGTAGAAAGCGTGTTCAGACTCTTATGGCCGCAGAACACACTTTTGCATGACGCATAAGAGAATCAACCAATCAAAATGCTTCTCTTCCGTGAAGGAAAAGAAGGATTATGATTTGTTAATTCTCTTATGCGTCATGCAAATGTGTGTGCTGCGGCCTTTATTATTATTTGATAGGAACTCTATCAAATGTGACATCGCTTCGCCATCTAACGATGACTTGGAACACCTTTAACCCACTTATACAGTCGACCAAAACGCATGCGATTATATTTATAGCGTTTTCCCTTGGAATACAGTGGATGTAACTGGAGCATAGCTTTATATAACACTAGTTGCAATTGCGTGTAAGAACTTGTAAGCATTGCAATACACTTGGTGCACACTAGAGTCCTAGATATCAGAGAAGCGCAACCGGTGTGCCGCATTCTGATTAGCTGACTGTCAGCCAATCATGACATTCATTCAGTGGTACTAAAAATGGCTGACTAACAGACGATTGGTGGATTTCATAGTTCGTCTGCAAACGACGCCATTTTTATTACTTTTCTTAGTAGTTTTGCGATACTGACTTAAGCCGGTTGCGCTTCTCTGATATCTAGGACTCTAGACTGACCTAGCTCTGCACTTATAAATACATACCTTTATGCTGAAATTGTGGCTAAAATATAACATGAATCGCATTTTAATTGTGATATGCTGGATTCACACTACATCCGATTTTCGTCGTACGACGACTCTACAACCAATCAGGAAACAAAATTTTGCTTCGTCTCGATGATACGATTTTCCTGATTAGTTGCAGAGTCGTCGTACGACGATAATCGGATGCAGTGTGAATCCAGTATGTGACCAATGTGATTGGTCAATTCTTCTTTCATCCGAGAACTCGGTCCGAGTTCTAGCATCGTGGACACAAGGCTTTAGGCCCGTATTCAGAACGCGCTAACATGCTACAGTTTACGTCACGTATACTGTTGAATTTCAGAGATTACAACGTGCTTTATCGATAAAAGTGCGTTCTGAATACGGGCCTTAAAGTTGACAAAAGCTGTCACCAGGGGTGCGTTCAGAAATTACACTCAGATAATTCTTGGGTGTATTTTTGATATAATATACGTAACGTAACTATAGCCTAGAGTTACCTAGGCGTAATTTCTGAACGCAGCCCAGCTGTTACATCGGTCAGTCTGTTCCACGAAGTACTTCGTGGTCTGTTCTATGAGTATCTCACTTTAATACATGCACATTTGCAGAAGTGGAACTATCCGTTCCACTCTCCCTTGATTCGCTCTGATTTTATACGCCCATTCACGCCATCTAGGATCTCATACCGCTCAGCATTCTCTCACACACAATAGGCCTGTCCTTTTTGCCTGCACTGTCTGAACTGGTACATACAGTGCAATAAGTTGAAACAAACGTATATCTGTTTCACTTCAACTTATTGCACTCTGTGTACCAGTTCGGTAAAAAGAACAGGCTTTTCCTTACGTTACGAGATCGTATATACTAACAATTAAAAATGGGAAACAAAAAAAGGAAACGTGATGATGAAGACGAATACTATTTGAAAATGCAAATAGGTCATATCAAAAATCAAGAAAAGCGTCTCATCGTTATATTGGAAAATGCCCAATTGGAATCTGTAAAAGTAAGGTTATATTTTTCTTTTACATAAAATAATTACAAATTCACCAATGTTTTTTTCATTTTCATTATCAATTATTTTGCATTTATAATTTTATTGTTCTGCATCAACAAGTGTAAAACGTAATTGTAGGTTGGAAATAGCTTTGAACTGTTGAATTGCGATGATCACATACACATTTTAAAGAAATATAATCGTGCTCCAGGCACATGCAGGCCAGATATCACTCATCAGTGTCTGTTAATGTTAATGGATAGTCCGTTAAATCGAGCTGGATTGTTACAAGTTTATATACACACAGAAAAAAATGTATTGATAGAAATTCATCCACAAACCAGGATACCAAGAACATTCAAACGCTTTGCTGGATTGATGGGTAAATATGGATAATCGATTTTTACCATGTATTTAATAGATAAATAAACTTTAAATAGCATCAATAAAGACTTATAAACTCGATTTTAGTTTATAAGATTATAAATGACTTATATAGTATATTGTCTTAGGATAGTATTTATCGTTCTTATTAAGAGATTGTCTTAAATGTTTCAAGATACCGATTAACTTATGATTATACTTGAGATGTCTTAGATATAAGAATTAACTATGAATACTAACCTTTATTGTTAAATTCATAATGTTAAATCATATCCATTTTGAATTGTTTTTAATTATCCTTATAAGTCGCCACTGTTCCTGCTCACTGTTGTTAATTTAACAAAAACAACAGAGTTAAACAATTTAACTCAAGAATTGTATCAATTTGGGTCAAATTTAGTTTATTATTTGCTAAGTACATATGTTAATAAAAAAAAAATATGCTATTTACTTTGTCAATAAAAATATATATATGCTATTTACTTTGTCAATAAAAATATATATATGCTATTTACTTTAAAACTCAACAATTTTATCATAAAAGTGATTGATTAGATGTGATTTTTTTAAATTACATGTTTTCAATTAAAATAATATATTTTAACACACTTAGTAATTAAAAGTAAAATATTATCCAGCACTTAAAGAATTAATTTAAATTTGATTTTTTAATATTTAGCAATGTATATATATATATATATATATATATATACACAATATATTTATATATTATACGTTTATATTATTTATATAGTATACATTCTACTATTTACATATAACTTATAGTAAAACTGTGTAGTCTAAGTTATATAAATCTAGCTATTTTTACTTAGTAATATTATTGATATATTAAGTGTTTTATTACAGTACAATTATTACATAAATATGGTGTCAGAGCATCGGATGGCCCAATGAAGCTTCTTAAAATAATTAAAAATCCTATTACAAATCATTTGCCAGTTGGTTGTCGTAAGATATTGATGTCATTCAATGCAAGTAAAGTACTGAATCCACGAGAGCTTGTACCCACTGAAGATCCCATTGCTATTGTAGTTGGAGCTATGGCACATGGTCAAGTAAGTTATTATTATTAAAACAAAATACATTACTACTATTTTATTAAAAACATAAAATATTTCATATTCTTTTGTTTATTTATAGGTCAAAACAGATTACACAGAAGATACCTATTCAATTAGTAATTATCCTCTCTCAGGCGCCATTGCATGTAGTAAATTATGTACAGCATTTGAAGAAGTTTGGGGAGTTGTTTAATAAAAAACTATAATGTATTATATATTTTTTTATTATACATGTATATATATCGAATTTATATAAATTTCAAAAATACAATTCGAAGAATTTTCTGAAGTAGATTTACAATCTTTAATAGAGTAATTTTTTTTTATCCTATTGTTATGTTATCATTCTCTTTGATAGTTTTTTTTGAATGATGAAAGATGAAAAAAATGTTACGACAAACTTGTGTGCACCAACACATACGTTGCGACAAATTCAAACATACATTTGAGAGATCAAACAAATTCATATATTTAGAATTTATATCAATTGTAAAATACAAGAATAAAATAACATTAAGTATATATATTGTATATTGTACAATATTAACTTTTTTCATATTTATTTTTTCATTTATCAGAGTTCAAATTAATCAAGAGAATAATTTGTGTGTGGAATTTAGACCAATTCTAAAATATGTATACATATGATTCACACGAGTACAACATTATTTAAATATTAGATCTATTATGATATAAATCATAGGTAATATTTTTCACAATAAATAAATTTATTTACAGATTTTCAGCATATTAAGATCTCTCTAACGCCTATTGAGCATCAAAATTTATTATTGATATTATTTCAGTAGTTTAGCATTTTTAAATGTGAAAAAATTTTGGCGTGCATTTAAATGATTGCAAATATGTGTATGTATGGTATACATAACTCACATTGAATTATTTAAGTATTAAAAAAATCTAGTTTAAATCGTTTTAGTCATTAATTTTTTATTTCCTATTTGAATTTTTAAGTGTACGATTCAATAAGATTCTTTTGTTAATATAAACCATATTTTAATTAAATTTAAAATAAAATACATTCATTTTATTCACGATGTATCTTAATTTTACATAGTTAACGTAATTCTAGGTCTGTTCATGTTATTTGAAATTCCTAAAATTTTTTGTACTTAAAATGAGTTTAAATATACATTCAGGTGCAAGCAATGTGAACACATTATTTAATTATATAATAAATACATCATGCTAAACGCATTTTTGATCAAAAATTGGTAACGACGAAGAAATAGATACTATGAAACTTCTACTATTAAAGATTGTTTGGATTTCATTAAATTGAGAAAGCTGAGAAGACTTTAAATTCTAAGATCATTTAGAACAAAGTTTTATATTTTAGAAAGTAGACAAGAGATAATCTGAACATTAAAAATTACTGCAGAAGCGCTTTTAGGCATTTTACTCTGCTCTTACTCTGTACTCTTTTAAAGCAATGGCATGGCATTTATCTTCGAAAAAAAATTATAGAAGACACCATGTGCTAGTTGAAAAAAATTAAATATTAATTTTTAAATTTTAGAAAATGATGAAGAGGGAAACATAATACTTATATCAGAGATGTAACAAATAGTATATTCATTTATTAAAATCAAATATCGAATATTCAATAAAACTATATACCGAATTATAATATTAAATATTCGGTAAATATTACCGAATATTTAATATTATAATATACGCACAATTTTAACAAAAACAATGTGAACGCATAATATCAATCACATCTTCGTGCACATGTACAGGCTCGTCTGCTTAGTGTGTATATATATATATATATATATATATACTATATATATATATACATATATATATCTCTTATATCACGCTACGTAAAATATTTCAGATTCAAATAGCAAAGCGTGTACTAACTTTTAAACGGCAAAATCGCACAAATCTGTGCTTATGATGCTGGCAACTTGCCGGTATAGATTTGCCTTCAACGATTTCAAATATGTCGACATGTAGTAACATGCAGACAGCAATATATTGCCAACAGTTTGATGGCAAGATAGCTGTGTCAATGTTACTTTGCGTCGTCGGTAAAAAGTATGCTGTATATTATTATGGCAATATAACGGTAACAGTACGAATTTTTACGATGATGATTTTAAAATTATCAGCAAATTGCTGGCAAGTAGCTACTCAAAGTTGTTATATCGTGAAGGCATCAAGTTGCCAACAAATTCAGTTGCTGTAATTCTGATGGTAATACGTACTTAGCAAGCAACATGCTAGCAACAAGACAGACATGTTGTCATCTGGAATCTTTTTCTAAAAAGTTATTGTTTTCATTATTTTTATGAAAATAAGAAAAAATCAGGATCAGAAAAATACCTGACTTTTTAAAAAAATATTAACATTGGTATATGTTAAAATGATATGAGTTCAAAAGTTAGTACACACATATACATTTATTAAATATTTACAAATACAGTTCCTTTTATATGTTTCCGACTAAAAAATTAATTTTTCTACAATTACAACAAAATCTAAAATAAATTTCGGATTCTTTTAGGCGAGTAGAATCCAAAAAAATCCCTGGGTTTTTAGGGTGAGCAAAATAATGTCAATTCTAGAAGAAATTCCTTGATGTGAAAATCTTTCTCGGAATTTATCGTATAAATTTTTCAGAATTTCTGATTAATTTTATAACTTTTTGAAAAATCTCTCAGATTTTTTATACAAATTGTAATATTTTTCAAAAGTACTGAGAAAATTAATATTTTAGAATTCTTTGTATCTACATGTACCAAAATTCTGAAACATGTAAGATTTTCATAATTCCTAATGAAATTTTTGTGGAATTTTAAGTATTTTTTTCAGAAATTATAGAATGTAGAAATCTTAGAATATTTCAGAATTCACATATATGAAAAATTCTAGACAAGAAAACATGTAGATTTTCTCAGTATTTCTGAAAATGCTTCCATTTTCAGTACAAAAATTATGACATTTTTCGCGATCATCTATCCAAACATATATTTTATAAAATGCGGAAATTCAAACAATAGTAGAATTGCACGATTGAAACTATTCGATATTCGACCGAAGAATACTACACTAATATTCGATGTTCAACTGAATAAGTAACTTAAGTACTTAAAATATTTGTTGTAATTTTAATTTATATTCAAATATAATTTTTTGGGATTTTTTTTCATATTACATACTTCGCTCTATATGTAGATGTAGGATCCAAATTTTGATCAATTTATTCGATTGCGCATTATGCACTACGTCAACCACGTGCAGCCACGTGTTCGTGTTTATGTCTGACGTGACTCTTATTCATGCGTACGCGAATCATTAAATTACATTTATTATATATAAATTTTTCAAAAGTTTCTATCATGAGCTTTTGTCGTATATGTATTTATAAAATATATGCATTGTAAAAATCTATTAGGAAAAAGTTAGAGAGAAATATACATATAATATGCTATTAGTACATATAATAGATCCATTCCTGGAAATCGTTCGTATATCCAATGATTGATAGAAATTTAGATAAGATTAATTTACAATAAACATTTTAAGATATTGCGGCGTTTTCTTTTTTCAAAAGATTATTTAATACCTCCCTATATACATATATATATCTATTAAACAATTTTTTATTTCTAAACATTTGGCTCTCTCAATAGACACTTCCTGTAAGTAGTCCTTCAATGTCATTCCTGAAAAATTTTTTCCTATTGTATGTATATATATACCTGCGTATATCTATTGTTATGTTCTGTACCTTGACAAAAAAAACTTTCTGTCGTAGCGAAAATCAACTAAGAATGCATAGTAAAAACCGTCCAAGAGTATGACTATTGAAAATTTGACAAATTTCCAAATTCTACAAATTCGTCATGCAAGATATAACAAATGTTTACCGTTACTTTTGTATCGGTCAGGTAGTCGCAGGTATCGGTATGCTCTATCGCAAACGCAATGACTCATCAATATCGGTCCCTCGGACGATTGGTCCGCGTCAGAAAGACGCCGCAAGCACGAGCCAATCGTCGGTGAGAATGCCGAGTTAAATGGTGACCGGAAAAAGAGAAACGTACAAAGTCCAACGGCATCATCGTGTGTATACCTATCGTTATACGTATTTTTTTCCTTCTTTTCCCCCGACTTTCGTAAATCATCACGTCATTGGAGCAGAGGCGGGTTTTGTCAATGTCAAGAATATCTAGCGAGTGTCGCGCGCACGTCGAAACTACCGAGCCGACGACGCGAGCTGTTGGACAACGTCTCGGCATGCGCGTCGTGATTCCACACAGTGAAGTTGATCGTACCAGTGAATACAGTGGTCGAGTTTCCGTGAGTGATACACGCGCGCCGCGTGTATCTATATACACATACATAGATATATCTACACATACACAGAGCATTGACACGAAGGACTCGCCATATTGTGTCGCCGGAGAGTGACGCCGTCGCGTCGGACGCACGTGGTCGGCTGTCCGCACCAGGGAGCTTGCTGATTAACTGATAAAAAACGGTAGTTGCTCGAGAATTATATCATATTTTTCGTGAGCATGCTACCGACGGAACCGAAGCCACTACGAGCCCGACACTTGATTTGACTCTCGTAGTGGCCGTGTCACGAGTCCACGATTCTGCTCAACTACGCGGGTGAATGCCGTCATTGCGTTGAAACGGCACTCGACACCTGGCCAAGGTGATAGCCGGGGGGGGGGGGGGGGTTTAAATATTATTCGTGATATCATCGCGTCTCACGTACTTACTCCCCGCGCTCTCGTTCGACACGTCTCTAGGCCGTGGCGGACGAGGGGAAGATCGATTGTTCTCTCTCTCTCTCTCTCTCTCTCGTGTCGCCATGTTGGATAAGAGCGTTAACGGAATCCGATAGCAACGTCCGTGACGGAGCACACGTCACGACGGAACGCTACGTAAAACGCGCGGAAAAGCCATGGCCACGTGTTGTCTGTCTCTCGATA
The DNA here is from genome assembly GCF_001594065.2 of Cyphomyrmex costatus. NCBI lineage: Eukaryota > Metazoa > Arthropoda > Insecta > Hymenoptera > Formicidae > Cyphomyrmex > Cyphomyrmex costatus. The sequence goes on from NW_017279525.1 coordinate 365,221, forward strand.
TCGTCGCGCCTCGCGGCTTTGAAGCAGCCTTTGAGGTACGCGGTCGGTACCTCCTTGAGTCGGTAATTATGGATTTTGCGTCTCGCACTTTCCCATGATGCGTCGCGTGGCAACAGCAGAATCGTCGGAATCGGACCGTTCCTCGGCCTCGGCACGATGATAATAAGTCTACGTAAAGTCGAAACTCCGGCAATCTGATTGCCGTGCGCGATGCGACAAACTTTCTGCGATTACAGCATCATGAACTCTTTATTATTACAGTATTTAATATTATTGAAAACTATTGATCTCGTCTCCTTCGAGAGAAGTGAATTATAGGTGGAACAATGGCGATGTGACGAGTTATTGTATACGTATAACACGAGACACAAATAAAGATTATTTACCAGTGCAAATGCATATATGTTCTTGTTTGTTGGTACGCCCTAAATAATAAAAGTGGCTAATACTCGTTTCTACCAATATAAATTAACTTTAATCTCGGTTCAACTTACTTTTCATCATTTTTTCTTATTTCTTCTAATTCTTAGAACTAGAAAAAGATGAAGAGTTAGTTAAACCAAGATTAAAATTAAGCCACATTGGTAGAAACGGATATAAAACGTTCAGATTGTAGCCTGAATACTTTCCACCCTCTATACGATCAAGATATCCCTTATTCGTACATCCACTTTTAGAAATTTCTGGTACGCTGCCGCATAATCCGTCTAGCGTACCTACGTCATCTGTAGCAATCGGGAGGGGGGGTAGGAGGGCAGGTAGGGAAAAACCTGCCCTTCGACGACACCTCCGATCATTGTCGATCGTCCAATAGGACAGCGATCGACGAATAGATCCGTATTGTCTACGATAAACGAGAGCGGAGGCCGTTAGGCGTCGCTGTGGTATTCGTAATTGGCGCGCTCTCGCCGTGCGTTGGACGTACGTCGCTAGTCTCGCCGTGCGCGGCGAGAGAGACGGATCGACGTAATCGTGGGGAACGGCGGAACGGGACCATTTCGGTACGTCGCGGAAGAATGCGTAGCCATTGTTGGTGCTGCGATCGTTAGTTTCTAGATCCGAGATCGCCATGGGCACGGAAAGGGACTCGACCGCGCGAAGCTCGAGGATAACGTCGACGAGGTACGATACGGAGCATTGATACGTCTACCGAGTCGTGCTGGACGCGCGTGAGTCGCTGGGACTGAGCTTGGTCGGCCGACCGACCGCCGCGTCGTCCGCGTTCCCATCCCGTTGCGTACGCGAACCGAGCGCGAGCGCTCGCACGAGTGAGAGTGAGTGCGGTGATATACGGTGGGGCCACTAACTCGCTTACGGCGGCCATAACACCGACCGACCAACCAAACTAAACCCGTGCGAGGGTGAAAGCTTAGTGCGACGAGTTGTCCGGGGGCTCGTAGTGCTAGTGTTTTCCGATTCGCGAGGCGCCGTGTGTCTCTCTCTCTCTCTCTCTCTCTCTCTGTGTGTGTGCGTGCGTGGAAAAGCGGCGGACTTCCGTCTTGAGATCAGGTAAGCGATCCCGCGCGACGCCGGGAACTTGGCGAGCTCGGCGTTCGCCGTTCACCGCCCGTTCCGCGTTGTAGGCTTGTAAGTGTATTAAGCGAGTGCGTGTGCGTGCGTGCGTGTGTGTGTGGCGCGTTATAGCCGCGGCGGTGCATGAGCGCGGCACGCCGCGCCGCACCGCGGTGCGACGTAGCGGTGGGCCCTTGGGAGCTTTCTTTCCTGAACGGCCATACCGCCATGTTGAGACCTACGCCGAATACGAGTGTCCGGTAAGGCTGCCTCCTCGGGTTACCGCGCGTCGCGCCGCGCCGTGGTTATCCCCGTCCCGGCTCTTGCCCGTCGTCAAATTCTCACGGCGTCATCTCTCTCTCTCTCTTTCTCTCTGTCCCCGTGGCGCCAGTCGCCGCGATCGCTCGGCAGCGTTGGCCGGACGGACGGCGGCGAATTGTCCGCGCGACGGTTCACTCATGTTTGTTGTGCGTCAGTTGGGCGCGGATCCGCTATTTTTCTCCCTCTCGCTTTTTTCTCCGATTTCTCGTCCACTTCGTGCCTCTCGGTTGCCGTTGCTGCTGTCATCGTTGTCGTCGTCGTCGCCATCGTCGTTCTCCTCGTCGCTACGCTTATTTCTCTTTCGCGTGGATTTCGCCTTTCTCCACTCCTACCTCGGATGACTTTTTCGAGCACCTGTTCGCGCCGAGCGCGAGATCTCTTATCTGTCTGCCCCTGATACGTCGTAGCGTGGAGTATTCTGGCAGGATCCTCTTTTTTTTCGCTCGTATTTACGCAAATTCGATGACCGAGATTTAACGGTCATCATAGACGCGATGTATGATTTCCCCGCGCACTGTTAATTTTGCATTTTAACAACCTCCTCGCTTTCTATACCAGTGTAACACTTATTTGTGCTACTTTAGTCAAACTTTCCATTTTGGCTCGCTTCGCTGGAGAACTTTGGAATACGACGAATCTTGCATCCAGTTACAATTCAAGTGAATTTTTTTCTATTTGGAATGGAGAATTTCAGTGTTGTTCGAATGTGTGACAATTCCATTGGATATTTCTTCATGAAACCCCAGTGTTGCATTTCTTTGTACAAAAATCATGTCGCTGAAAATCTCGTCTCTTGTGTAATTTTATATTCATAATTGTTATAGTTAATCATTTCTTTTGCATAGAATTAAGAATTAGGCATTAGATTGGTGTAGATTAATGTCTTCTAGTTTATACATTTTTATAGAAATATCCCTTTTTTTACAACAATGTATATATATATATATATATATACTGTTAAGATAAAATAAAATTTTAGTAATGCTATTGTGCCTTTAAAAATATTGGGGGTAAATATATTATTTCAAAATGTTAATTACATCTTGAAAGAGAATTGGCTTAGAGCCATTTCTTTCTATTTTTTTCAAATAATTTATATAAATATTTTGAAAATAAATCAAGAGTATTTCATTGAATGATAATATAATATCATTGTATTGTAATATTTTACTTTAGAATTTTATTGCATCAATATAAGCATGTAAATTATTTTGGATTATTATATACTGTGTAATAGTAACTGTATCTTTTAATAAAATAATGTAATGTATAAGAAAAAAAAGAGAAAAGTTTATATATATATTTTTCTGAATATAACCTATTAATACACATATAGTAATACAGTAAGAAATAGATTTTGCTTTTCCAGCATGTACTACTAGATTCAGTTTTGCATGATATGTTAAATAATATATAAATTCCCTGAGAGTACACCTCAATGTAAAAATCATTCTACAGCGATGAAACAATTTTGGGGTTGTTACAATATGGGGTCCTATTGTTATGTTATCCAGATGTTGCTAATGTCGCGAGTCTTGCCTGGAGGTACGGAGTCTCACAGCAGTACACAGGGCTGACATTCAAAGTACTACCACTTGGTAGGCTTATGTAGTGTTATGCCTCCTCGGCACCAATACTCCTGGTTGCAGCGCAATCGTCTTGGCAAGCAATTAATGAGCTGCCATGCTCAATTCAGAATATATACTTGCCATCTCAATTGTTGATGAAGCCTCATAGCGTCAAGCATCAACGTAAGGCAGTTACCTGCTGCGTAGCATTTATGTATCATATATGTCGGAAAGGTAGGTGAAGCTCATTATCGTGAAGTGGATGAGCCATATATTATAAACGATTATTCGGAAAAAAAAAAAATAATGGATCGTATACATATTTACTTGCATATTTAGACAATCAATCGCTTACCTATCAAATAAATCCTTTGCATGATGAAAATTGCTAGATTATGTGTCGACTAATAGTCGAGAAAATTGTCTTGAGAAAAATTCGATAAATCCCAACTCGCTAATAAAACGAATATAAAAACACAAATGGAGTTAAAAAAATAATATATTCTTTTTGTTAAACATTAATGTAGTTTATTAGATAGGATTGATCGATAAGAGATCTTTTATTCTTTTTCTTACAAAGTTGTTACTATACTTTATAAAATATTTTAGCATAAACCGCGTAATTAACTAATATAATAAATTTTGTTTCACTATACATTTTTTCTATTTTATAAATGAAACTTATTATGTTTTGCTCTTTCTGTTGCAGAAACGAAGTCAAGATGCAGCAGGTGGACACCATCTCGCAGAACAATTCTGTGAGTAATTAATATTGTAATGTTTTAAATATTTTGTGATAGTGTAGAATGCAGCTGGCTTTATAATTCTCTCTGCAATACTTAAAAAGCTGCATTAATATATCCATATTATCAGAATTTCCCAGTTTCAAAGCATTACATATTACACGATATTAGTATTTACAGCATAATATGTGAATTTATATAAATATAAATTGCTTCCACTTTTGAAATAATTGGGAGTTATAAAATATATATAAATTACATGTTTAACATTTTGGTCCAAGTAACATTTTATAAATTATCACCTTGCTACATGTTTATGTAATATATTTTATATTGTTTTTTTATCAACCTTTCTGTGTTTGCATACATGTGTTTTGATAACTCTTAACATTATTTGCATTTTTCATACCTCGCGTAATAGTTGATATAAACATTCTAACATACTAAAAAAGAGAGCTTTGTGTTTGACTGAATAGAGTATGTATGAATTACAGTTAGATGTGGAGGAGCGAGAAAGGCTGTGTAATATACCGAAGGTGAGAAACCTTGTTGACTATGGTTTCCATTATGATATATTGTTGAAATATGAATTGGCAACTAATAAATTATGCTGTGTATAAATAATCTATATATAATTTTGCTTTAATCATTACAAGTAGTGGTAAATAACGTAGACGTAACTCTATAGATAAATATTATAACTTTACAAATAAATTTGATATTATAAAAATATTCTTAAATAAAGATTGTTATATTTATTAATGTTATTGCTGTTAATGCTATTATTATAGAGGCAAGAATCTTTTTGCTTTGCTCACTATATCTAGTATTACAAACATTTCCGTATTTGTGGTCTATATACATTTTATCTATAAATATTGTTGTGTTTTTCAATTATTGTACAAATTATTTCTGATAATTTATATTTCTTATTTAATGACAAAGATTTGTTTTTACAATTTCACGCACAAAAATGCCATTATATTTCATTTCTAAATTCTCACTGTTAAATGTTATAGTCTCTAGTAACGATTTTCTTATGCAGAAATTCCAAATCGCTTGCCTGTGGTTATGGAAACTAAATATTTAGCAGCCTAATTCGCTCATTGCATGAACGAGGTCATTAACTCAAATGTGTTTCATTAATAGTTTATGTTTATATTATAAGAATTTATTTTTGTTTATAGAAATTTTTTAAATATCATTTGCTATCTTGTATTGTAGATAGTCTATTATTTTATACAATATATTTAGATATTAATATTACGAATGCGATATATACAAGCAGCATTCTTAGATGGCGGGACAGATGCTACGCATGCGCATATTAACGTACGATATAGCAGACGCTTAACTTCTCTTTCCGCCGCATATTTCAAACATTTTCTCTTTCTATATTCATTTCCCTCCAAAAATCAGACCGAGTAATGTAATTAAAATAGATAGATATCTTTCTGTGTTTAACCATGTATGTACATAATTCCATTTTTTTAATAATATAAATATTTGAGAGTTAATATTTAATAAGAAGTGTTCTACCTATTCTACTGTCTTTTTGTCTCCCGTATTTATTTTATTAGGTTGCTCGGAAAATTTGTTTCAAATTTTCTATCTCAAAATAGTATACTGTATATTAAAAAAAAATTAGCGATAGAGAAAAGTTTCAACTTTTAGAATCTGATTTCTTGATTGCGATATTATGATGTTTAACGCAATTAAAATCAAAATGTTCCTTTATTTAACTCGTAAATAACTCATTACCAAACAATCGTAGGATCATAAAAAAAAAACGATTTTCTATTGAAAGTTTTAAGCTTTCACGATAGGTAGACGAAAATTTTCGCAAATTTTTTTTGGTACGTGAAAAATCATCTACAAAGTAAAAAGAAAATTTTTCATCTTTTCCAGCTCGTAGTTTTTTATTTGTAAAAATGTCCAAACTTATAGAAACTCAAATAATAATATAGTAAAATGTTTCAAAAGTAGAGATTTTAAAATCTTTTAAATTTAAATTTCGTTTGTTTTTTACGAAGATGTATATACAATTTCGAGCTAGAAAATTGAAACGAACTTTCCGAATCATCGAATATTTTTAAAATTCAAGATATTTTTGTATTTAACTATATATTATATTGTTTATCAAATATAATATATAGGCTGAATTCTAATATTTCACTCGGATATTTATTCAGATATCTTTTTTTTTTTATTTAACGTTCGGTGGACAACATGAATAAATAAGAAAATGATACATGAATGCATGCATCTAAGGTGAAATTTCTGAACGCAATCATAGTAATATTTTTAATACTAAAACTATTCGTATATAAAACAATTTATATTATTTTTACTTAATAACACATTAATGTTTATTTGATTTGGTATTCTCTATTTTATTTTGTATGCCCACACGCACGTGCGTGTGTCTGTGTGTTATAATAGAATATAAATACTTCAATATAAAAATGACAAATTTCAATTTGTTTATATATGTATTTTAAATGTTTTAAAATTTAAAGGATGATTTATAATTTATATGATAACGATAATTTACATTGCGATGCATATAAATTGAAAAAACTTTATTTATTGAACAACTAATCTCGGTATAAAACTTTTACAATAATTCATCTTAATTATTCTTAAAAAATTGAAATTTTTATAATTATTTTTAAGTAAAAATATAGAATGATAGAAACAAATGTAATAATACGATGTTTACTAATTAAAAACGAAGAATTTAGAATTTTTGAGATGTCTTTTTATGTTGAAAATTAAAAATTTTCTATTAGTTTATTTCTATCAGTACTCAGGGAAATTTTTGGAATATTACTTTTTAATTCTATCTTTGAGAACAGTAATTTGCACAGCAAAGAGAAGAGAGTAGCTTACTGATATATTGTGTGAGTTTTTTATATTTTATAGGTTTTGCGGCTTCACAATTGTAGAAAAAAAACCGAGATATATGTCCACATACATATTCATAATCAGACTTTATATTTAAGATTTTTTTAAGTTTATATCTTCAAATACTTTACGAATTATTTTATTGGCTACTGAGTATCTAAAAAAAATTTAAGGAAGCCTCAATTATAAAGTCTAATTATGAGTACGGGCCTTATCTTATTAAATATTTTTTTCTTTACAATACATAGTTTGTGTTGTTTATATTCTAATTTTTAAAAGTTGTATTACATTTTCTTGGAATTTTGAACATAAATGTCTCGAAATAATAGGGAATTTTTTTTCCAAAGTTTCACCTTGATTTATGTTTCATTTACTCTTTTATTTGTAATTGGGACTATAAGCAAACGAAATCTTCTTTACATTAAATATTAAAAATGGTTTTCGTTTGTAAGTTTTATTAAAAAACATTGGAATATTGTTGTTCTTTTTATTTATTTTTTAGAAAAATCTATTCGTTATTTAATATATTCAATAATTCATAATGTCTATATATTTATTCAAAATAAATATAAATAATTTTTTAATATCGGAATATAATTATAGTCAATATTTTTGCTCAATATCGATTTTCCACATCCATTTCACTTTCTAAACTGTAGATTTATTACTGCTGTGTTAAAACATCTGAACTTTTGTATTTTGTACCATTGTTGTGAAAGTTGAAATATGATATTTAGCATGAAAAGTATTAAATCTTCTTTTTCTTAGTATTCGATTTTCGCTGTCCATTAAATTCTTCTTTGTCCTTTGTACATTCCTTTCTATTTTCATGTCCATTTTTCCCTTAAAATCAGGTAGTAAAAACGGATTAGAAGGGATATCTCGATTTTCCACATCCATTTCACTTTCTAAACTGTAGATTTATTACTGCTATGTTAAAACATTTAAACTTTTGTATTTTGTATCATTGTTGTCAAAGTTGAAATATAATGTTATTAGCATGAAAAGTATTAAATCTTCTTTTTCTTAGTATTCGATTTTTGCTGTCCATTAAATTCTTCTTTGTCCTTTGCACTTTTCCTTCTTTTTTTATGTTTATTTTTTCCTTAAAATCAGGTAGTAAAAACGGATTAGAAGGGACCTTTAGGTATAACCTTGTTGTACCATTGTTATTGAAGATTTCTCTTCTCTTCACCAAGAAATTTCAAGAATATTAAAATTCTAATATATAAAAAAAAAGTAACATTCTCAGACAGACCGTTTTGGAAAGTCTTATTTTATTTCGATGTTAATCGCTAGATTGACATTATTCTACCCACCCTTTTAAAAACCAGTCTGAAATAAACCCCGAAATTTGTGAACTTTTTGGGAGATTTTATTGGAATTATATAGAAAAATAAATTTTTCAATCTCGGAAATAATAAAAGAAATGTTTTAAGTATTTAATGAAAATATATATACGAAAGTATGTATGTGTGTGCGTGTGTGTGTGTGTGTGTGTGTGTGTGTGTGTGTACTCTAATCAACTGAACTGATATCATTTTAACATATCAATTTTAATATATACATATAATTACATTATACATATATATGTATAATATTTTGTAGTATTTAAAACTGTAATATAATTGTATTTAAAGGCATATTTTTTATCTTAATGCATTTTTTGTTTTAAAAGTTCTTTTTTCGTGAATTTATTTAAAAGTAAATTTATTTAAACGTCAAATTATCCAATTGAATGTTAATATATTTTATAATACGTAGTGTTATTATTTTTTTCTTTATCTTCACTATAGAAATGTTTTTTTTTATTTAAAAATGTTATTTGAATTTGAAAAATTTATCATTATATTTTCATAAAATTCTTTTATCATTAATTTTATTTGAATATAACAAAATTAAAAAGGAGGGCTAATTTTACTACTGAAGATGGCCCGGTTGCAGGTCGAAACGTCTAATATTATATTTATTTCGTTCTCAGTTTTATTATAATATATCTTATATTTTATTGCACCAATAACAGCGAATGTACTCTCATTAGCTCCCATTTTTATTCTTGTTATTTGAAATTTTCGAGTCTATTTTTTATTAATTTGTTTATTTGAATATGTTATTAAATAATGATAAATACAACGTGAACTAAATATTATGTGAAAAAATGTCAAATAATCAATTTTATAAAAAAAACTCCCAAAAATTCTAAAAATCTTATAAAACCCCATGATCACGAATCAAGTAATATTGTCCGTTAAATTAATTATTGTCTCGTTTTATGGTAATAAAAGTAATTATAGTAATTAAGAAATAACAAAATTTAAGGAATAAGAAAATGAAAAAAGATATGATAATCCAAATTTGTATTCATAAAGTGGAATTATAGTTTTTTTTTTTATTTACAAGACCTAAAAGTGAGAGACGAAAATTATAGAAAACCTAATCTCGTGCGTTCGATTTGGACGCTCACGCAGCACGCGCTTTACAGCACTTATAATCGTTATTCTATTTTGTTACTGGTTTTTTTTTTTTTTTTTTTTTTAAGATATAAAACAGGGATAAAACACTGATAATGCTGAATTCAAATCGAACGCATTCCTATTCTATAATAACTTGGCCAGTGTTGTAGTAGATATGTGGTTTTATAAAATTAACTTTTTTTTAGAGCAATTCTTTTAGAATTAAATAATATATATAAAGCCATATATAATATATATAAAACCATAGAGTTACAATAATTTAAAATCTAAAGATAAGATTATTGAGACATGTAAAAGATTTAGTTGATCTTCTATAAAATAATTCTCTCAAAAATAAAGTTCAGAAAGATTTTCAAAGATTTTGATTTCTGCTTAAATGCATTTTATCATATGTGAATTGTTCGTATGTATGGTTCTTGATTATGTTAAGTTTTTGAAAATTTTAAATAATTCCATAAATATTTTAGAATCAATATGATGTTTATATCTTAATATTTCTAATAAGTTTTTTGTATCAACAAGATTTTTGTTTCATGTGATGATGAAATGCGTGAATCACGCTATATAAACAATGTTATCTAGGTATATACTGGGAGAATACAATATCAAGTGTTCAATTTTTTCATAGAATTATACACAGAGGCATATATTGAGTACTAAACCTATAAAAACTTCAAAGCAATTTTTCTTTTAAAAAATTTTTTAATGTTAAATGTTATATGTACAATATGTATATAACAAAAAATAAAAATTAAGAATTTTAGAAATCTATTCTCACATTATTATATATATTATTTTATATAATTTTTTATGATTATTTTATATAATTTTAAAAAGTTATATAGAATTGTATATTATATATTCATACATGTAAGTACACACGCGCGCGTACGCAGATACAGGGTGTCTGTAAAATCTTTCTCGATCCCTTACATTTAAGAAACGGTTTAGAAAATTGCAAAAAATCGCAAAATACGTGTTAGATCATTTTGAAGAGCTATACTGATTGTAATTTCTCAACATATTTCATGAATTTTCACAATTTTAAATCGTTTTCGAAATATATATAATAATAGACCTATCTCCTATTACTCTTGTATTTGATAACGTGCGTCCACATCCATACCTACATCCGTACAACAAATATACGAAGATATAATTTAATTTAATTCTACATATACAATTGCGAACGCAAAAATTATATCGTTTATTCCTTAAATTAATTTTCTCCATAATGCCGTGATCATGAAAATGTAATGTACAAGTAAAATGAACGAATCTGTAGGTGAAAATAGTAGGTAAAAATTCGATCTAAATTTTATAGTTATTAAAAGTTATAGACGAGTGTAGACGCGTTCGGTTTGTGCGTTATTGTTGGTATATTAAGTTGACATAATTATATCTACTTGTTTTAGTTGCAATTTATACGAAATTAATATATATTCAATTTACATAAGAAAAAAACAAAGACAGTGATTAAACAAATATATCGACTTCGATACAAGCTCTAGTAAACGTGTGTCGTATGAAATACTATCATGTGATTTACAGAAGAAATATGTCAAAAAAACTATGTAATTATTATTAAATAATTCGCAAAAATCTAAACATAAGATATATTTTTGCATTCGCATGTAATTTATATGAAAACTTGGTGCAAGAGTTAGAAAATGGGAAGAAACTGACCTGACTTAACAAATATTCGAGGCAGGTAGACTTCTTAAGAGCTGTAGTAAAGAAATATTCAAAATTTTTGAAAAGAATATATATATATATAATAGTATTAAGATTTTTTTTTAACTGACCTGTGTGTTATTTGTCGATTTATTTCAGTTTCAATAGTTGCATTTACTTGTGTGTTATGTATCTTATTTGTCAGAATGACAGAATGATGAATGATAAATCGCACACAACAGAAATGGAAATTCCACAGAAAATAAAGGAACTAGTTACCTGGTCCTGAATGAAAGATATACTATATCGCCTTGTTCAGAATTCTTTCAAGATTGAGCCATATGAATACAATTTTTAACTTGGTTTTAATAATTTAAAAAAGTTTATTTAACATCTTAGAGTAAATATTTAGTTTATTTAACATCTTTTTGTTATTATAAATATCGCTTTTTTGCTGTAATTAAAGAAAGATGTTTAAAAAATAAGTTTCGTTGTTAATAAACATTTTAAAATACTGCACAGAACTTATTGTGAAAAATATGACAGCAAGTATGAAAACTTAATAGGTACAAATAAAATGTTGCATCTAAGCACAAATCCGCTAATAGTAGTTTTACAATACATCTAAGAACATTGCATGTGTGTAAATGTATGTAGTTATTAATTTGAAATGCATGATACTGACAAAATTAATAATGTGTGAATATGTCAATATTAAGTAGAATTAATTTCATTGTTATATGCTTTTGCAAAATGTGATATGCTTAATAAACTTCTTATTTAACATGTAAAATCACTACATGTAGATACATAAGTAATTGAGAGAGAGAAAGTATATCTTATTCATATATGTAATTAACAAAATAAAAATGAACAATATAGACGAGCACACCTGGCAAGGCTTCGACTACGCCAGCGAGTCCTGCAAAGGAACCGCCACCACGTGACGAACCACCTTTGGAACCGGTGAATGGCATAGTTCAACCACCGGTTGTTCCACCACCCAATCGTCCAAGACGTATCACGAATCAATTGCAATTTTTGCAAAAGGGTGTTTTGAAACCAGTATGGAAGCATCAATTTGCCTGGCCCTTCCAACAACCTGTCGATGCGAAAAAACTCAATTTACCAGTACGTAAACATGACAAAATATTACCACATCATATTTTAAATTATCATGTATAATATACAAAAGGAATGTCTTGCGTATAGTAACAAAACTTAGCTAAAGTGGAAGATTATTACTAAAAAGATCATAATGTTTCATAAATAGAATTCTCTAAGTCGATGCTATTTAGAGATGTAGTCTTTTAAACATGAGGCACATTGGTATATTTTGATACAAAATTGAAAATATATCTTGTTATAAAACCACTAATTTTTTTACTATTTTAATACGATTATGCATTATGAGATGATCAATTGGTATAAAAATTATAGTTACTTAAAAAAAAATTTGCGATTTGCAATTTATATTTATATATTATTTTTTAAAGCAATAATGTATGTCAAAGGATTTGTAGATTATCGCCATGTAATGATGATCCATTATACGATCGACAAACGTTGGTAGTGCCAACGTTTTGTGAATTTCACCGTTTACTTCATTATAGCGAGGAGAGCACTGATACTGTATCAATGCGCTTCTTATCCCGATGAAATGAACGACGAGAGTCACGAAACATTGGTATTACCAATGAATCACTGTGATAACTTACAAACTTTTGACACCTCTGAAGAAAATACCTACGAAAGCCTTCAAAGTATTAGCAATTATACATATATATTTTCTTTATACCAATTGATTCGTCTTATTCATTTATTCTATCCATAAAAACATTAGGATATACTTATTAAAAAATGAATATAATAATTTTTGAGATGGTTCTATGTCAAAATATGTTTGTTATAAAGTATAAAATATCTTGTATTGTGATTTTTTGATCTCTATTTTAATACTTTCATATGCAGAATAATTAGAAGAATCATATTATATAAAAAAATTATTTAATTGCATTTAAAAACTGCTGGTGACATTTATCTTGAAAAATTAATTTGTTGTTGATTCTGACGACCTTTTCTTCATTAACGAATATGATATATTCAGTAGAGACTATTTTCCATCAATCAGTATATGATTCATTACTATACACAAGGGTTCTAATATGGACAAGATTCTTTATAAAATGCTTTATTAGAACTTTATAATAATTTTGTTACATTGTGTAAATAATTGGAAAATATACTTTTTATTTAAAAGGACTATCACAAAATCATCAAAAAACCAATGGACTTGGGCACAATCAAAAAGCGGTTGGAAAATTCGTATTATTGGAGTGGGAAAGAATGTATTCAGGATTTCAATACTATGTTCACCAACTGTTATGTCTACAACAAACCAGGAGAGGACGTTGTAGTCATGGCACAGGCTCTAGAAAAATTATTTCTTACGAAGGTATATTTTTGTTACGTGAATATTTCTTCATTTTTTGTTAAATAAGAACATTGATTTTAATTAAAATAAATATATATACAATATTCATACAAAATGTGTGTATACACACATACGCACACAGGCTGTCCCGAATTTAAATAACCTAACTTCGAAACCGTGTAGGAAATCAATAAACTATGAAAGAAAGTATAATACTTTAGTACGGCGATCTATAAATTTGGCAAGTTATTTCTGACTCATTCTATGTGTGCACATGTAAAATACTTTTTTTTTCCAGAAAATATTTTGTTATGTTTATATATTAGTTTTATTAGATAAAACGTGATAGTGTAATAATGTTATAGGTTGCACAAATGCCGAAGGAAGAAGTAGAGTTAGATCCACCTGTTCCAAAAGGGCCCAAAGGCAAAAAAGCTGGAAGAGTTGGTGGACCAGGAGTAGGTGGAGTAGGAGGTACAGGAGCAGGTAGAGGACGACCAGCTTCTGGTGCAGCGGCTGTTACTTCCAGTGTACCAAATAGTTTAACACCTTCTGCTACATCAGCTGGAACAACAGGCGTTATACCTATGCCGCCTCTTGGCACTCAGGCACCAGCTTCGGTACCTGGAAGCACAAATACAACCACCATTGCTCCACCGTCAAGTATGGGCGTTACACCAATGGCTACTCACAATTCTTTGCCTCAGCAAGTTGTCCCTCCAACCACGGGTTACCATGCGCAACCGGCGATGGATCCTCAAACAACTTCTGCTGTGCCTCCACCTCCACAAGTCTCTACAACACCAACTGTAATGCCTCCATCACAACCTGCCAAACTTAAAAAGGGAGTTAAAAGAAAAGCTGATACTACAACTCCTACCGCAAACGCGTTTGATCCATTGTATACACCTATGGATTCAAAGAATGCCAAAATACCTACGAGAAGGGAGTCTGGCAGGCAAATTAAGAAGGTGAGTATATATTTTCCTTTTTCTTTATTATTTTATTATAATACTATATGTTGTGTTTGAATTAAAAATATTAAAGAGATACGGACTGTGTTTGATATATAAAATGTGACGTATATTTGTACAGATGAAAAGTAAATTTAGTTCATGAAATTGTTTTGTTCTAAGTCAAACCGTTTTGTCGTAATCGTGCACGCTGATTGAGCGCTCGCTGAAAACCAGTTTACTTAAATCGATTGCAGTACCACCATTTTCCTAAAAAAAAAAAAAATTTTTTTTCCTGTATTTCAATGCATGTATAATAAGCATCTATTTATAGATTTTTAATTCACTTGATTATTTTCGCAAAAAAATTTCCAAAAATAGCTTATTTTTTCATGGTTCAAAGTAAAGTAATCCCTTAAATATGAGAAGTACAAATTATGTTTTACATGATCGTAATAAGTAACAAACATCCTTGTTCCTTGCATCTATAAAATCGTATCATTTCATAAATCATTTTGATTATATTAATCATCGCGACCAGTGATTAATTAAATAATATATCATTAAACGACAATTTAAACAACTCATGTCATGGCTGTTTCAGCCAACGAGACAAGCGGAAGACGGCTTAGTGCCATACCATCAGGCCAATATGCCTCTTATGGGGGCAATGGCCCAACAGGTACATTTATTACTCTATTCCTTCATATTCCTTCCTTTCATTTGTGTTGTTTCATCATCTATCAAGCCAACATTTATCAAATTTATATTAAATAACAATTTATATATTTTTTAGCATATTTTATATTGAAAATTCTTACTATAAAATAAATTATAAGACTTAACACATATTATTTTATATATACCTTACATATTTTAAAAATAAAATAAAAAATTATGATTATATAATTATCTCTCTATTTTCCATAAGAAAACTTCCCTTTTAAATAAAATAAACAACTTGATGTGTCCATTTGTTTTTCACTCGTTTTTTTCTTATTTTGTAGCCTCCGCATGCTGGTGTCAAAGGAAAAGAAAAATTGTCTGAAGCCTTAAAATCTTGTAATGATATTTTGAAGGAACTTTTTGCTAAAAAACATTCGGTAATTTTGATGTTTTTTCATATATGTATATGGCAAATTAATACAATATTACGAATAGTATAGTACTGTAAAACATGTAATATAATCTTTTCTTTTCTAATAATATGCAGCCCTATGCTTGGCCTTTTTACAAACCTGTTGATGCAGATCTTCTAGGCCTTCATGACTATCATGAAATTATCAAGAAACCTATGGATCTTGGTACAGTAAAGGTATATATATTTTTCATTATTTTAATCAAATATATTTTACAGGACGAGTTAAACTTTTTCTAAAACTAAATAAAAATTATAAATTATTGCTACAAAAAGTTTACATTGTTATATTTTTTATAATATAATTAGATCTATATTTTTATATGAAACATTTAACTTGTTTATAGTCGAAAATGGATTCTCGCCAATATAAAACTGCACACGAATTTGCGAGTGACGTACGACTTATATTTACTAATTGTTACAAATATAATCCTCCCGATCACGATGTTGTTTCAATGGCTAGAAAACTTCAAGATATATTTGAGATGAGGTTAGTACTTGAAATTTCTTAAAATTTGGAATTTAAATACATGATAGTAACATCTAATTATGTAATTAATATATAATTAGGTATGCTAAAGTTCCCGATGAACCGATGGGTAGTAGTATGGGAACTATGAAAGGAAGCAGCAGCGGTAGTGGTAGTAGTTCTGGAGGAGATAGTTCTTCCGATAGTGAAGATTCAGTTGAAGAACGTACTCAAAAATTACTTGAATTACAACAAGAGGTATAATATATATTTTTGAAATTTGTATGGGTACAAATTTCTATACAGAAACTATGCACTTCGCAAATTATTTTTCTATTCTTCGATCTGATGAAGTGAACTGCAATGTTCACGAAATGCTGATATTTTAATGAATCTAGACACGGAGGTGACCCACGAAATGCGTAGCTTTTCTATACAAATAAAATGTACATATCAGAAGACACCGCGTCTCCTGATATGTACATTTTTTCGAAATAAAATAAAATTTTTATAGACAAATGCAGATAAAAATAGAATTTATATTATTTTATTTATAGCTGAAAGCTATGCAAGAACAAATGAAGAAATTAGTGGAGGAGAGTGGTAAAAAGAAAAATAAAAAGAAAAAGCCAGACAAGCCAAAATCAAAGCCAATGAGCAATAAGAATAGCAGCCTTGTTGCCAGTCATACTGGTGCCATGAAAGAACTTATGAAACCAAGTAGTGGCATTCCCAATGTGTCCGATAGTGTTG
The DNA here is from genome assembly GCF_001594065.2 of Cyphomyrmex costatus. Lineage (NCBI taxonomy): Eukaryota > Metazoa > Arthropoda > Insecta > Hymenoptera > Formicidae > Cyphomyrmex > Cyphomyrmex costatus. The sequence goes on from NW_017279525.1 coordinate 382,170, forward strand.
GTGCTAGTATAGCCAGTGTTGCAATGGGTGTAGGGGATTTGAAAATGCCTGGCATAACTAGTGATCTTCATCATCAAACTACAGTAGTAGGACCTAATAAGACCCATACTGCAGGAAGTTTAGGACATCATTTGCCAACAGCAGCTAATGCTAAGCCAAAAGGTAAAGGCCGGGGACCTGGAAAAGCTGCCACAACTGCAAATACTGCAACCAAAAGGCCGAAAGCTAATAGCAGATCTACTGGGAATAAGAAGAAAAATACTGGCAATCAACCACCTCCGATGTCATTTGATTCGGAGGATGAAGATAGTGCTAAACCAATGTCTTATGATGAGAAGAGGCAGCTTAGCTTGGATATTAATAAACTACCAGGTAAAATATGTATTAAATTAAAGTTCTAATTATATTAATGAAAAGATTATATATAAGAGAGATAATGCTTATTAAGAAAAGTACGTAAAAATCTTCAAGATAGGAGCTATTGGCCGATAGTCAGCTATAATATATTACAATAGACTATAAACCCATTACTATCTAAATGTTTGTATAATAATAATTGTTATTATGATGTATTTTATTTTTACTTCTTTGCTACTTACATAATTTTGTTCTGTGAAATACAGGGTAAGGCATCTAAAACATTTTTTCGTATCATCAAAAGCAAGCGAATTATTTAGGTGACCTGTTTTAAATGCTTTATCCTGCATATATTCGTAAATTATTTTGTCTATTCGAAAAAAAGTAGTGAAGAAAACACCAAAGATATCAGTGTATTATGTATTTTTTATTTTTCTTTTAGGTGATAAATTAGGTCGTGTGGTACACATAATTCAGTCTCGGGAACCTTCACTGAGGGATTCAAATCCAGATGAAATCGAAATTGATTTCGAGACATTGAAGCCATCAACACTTAGAGAACTGGAGAGCTATGTTGCATCATGCCTCAGAAAGAAGCCACGTAAGTTTTACTATAAATTTAACTTTATTTTTAGTTTATAAAAATTTAGCTTTATTTTTTTTTAATAGCAGTGTACTGTATGCGTTATACATAATACATTAATGTACAGTATACATTATACTTCAATTATAATTATAATTTTCTGCAATTATATATAATGTTCAGTATCTTAAAATTGAAATAAAATATAAGTATGTAATGATAAAATAAGATTGATAAAAATCATGCTTAAAACACGTTTTAAGCTATTTTAAATGTTTTTTTAATAATATACTGTTTAAAGCATATATATATATAAAGCATTAAAAATATGTTTGAAAAAACGTTTTATTTAAAAAAAAAAAAAAAAAAAACATCTTTT
>NW_017279525.1:383729-436766 GCF_001594065.2 Cyphomyrmex costatus
AAAAAAAAAAAAAAAAAAGACATCTCTTATCAATCCGGAATTATAAAAGATAATATTTTTATCTACAAAATTGTATACTTTCAGTGTATATTTTATATTTAATAATAAACTTAAATATTTTAAATTTTTTAAATTGAAGCCAGTATAAAAGATTGGTTTTTCTCAAATTAATAAAAGTATCGTTGACTCAGGAACTTTAAGTCAGAAACGTATAGAAAAAATGTAAAGCAGTAAGATATAAATACTAAGCGAATCGGCCAATCACAGTAGAAAATAATATAAGACAGTAATTTTTATGTTTTCTATTGTGATTAGCCACTTTGCTTACTTCTTACTGCCTTATGGTATTCGTATAGATAATTTACAGCTTTTAAGCCCATTCTACAATAACGCAACATAAAGCTATAAGATTGTAATGCGTATTAAAGCTAGCTGGTTAGAAAGGGATATATAATCATATCTTGCAGTCTTACTGTTACGACCATTTGTAGAGTAAGCTTTGGACAGAGAGTCTATGGGAGTAATATTGCGTAGGAAGCAGTAAATTTTAAGAAATTGACCAATCTTAATCGATTATTCTTATTTTATTTGACTGATTGGTAAATTTCTCACGACTTAACAATTTATTACACTGTATTACTTTCATTATAGATAATTCTTTATAGATAAAGTATTAGTGAACATTAACAATAAAGAAAATTAAATTGCTGTTCATCTTTTGAATAGTTTTTGACTTTTATGCAACTAATCGTGGCAGCTATTTAAGTTCTAACTAATTACATGAAATTGATAAATAAGTTCAAAATATATAAAGTAACTGTAAAAGTAACTCAAATTGATCACTACTTTCTAAAAGAAATGTAACTATTGTATATAACGTCCGATTTTTCATTTTCTTTAACTCGTGGTTAGACTTAATCTGATGTTTTATCCAATGAACTTCATCTATAATATTCACGTTATTATTATACAAGTTATTAACTAGGTAATGAAAAATTGGACCTAAGTTAAGTTACAGTTACAATTGAAGATAAAGAGACGAAGTTAAATTAAAATTAGCGAAAAAAGTAACTATAAACTATACCTTAATTACAACTATAACTAGTTACTTCTCAACCCTGTAATGTAGTGTAACTACATATGCATGTGTGCGCGAATACGCATACTATTTATGATACAATAAATTTCTTGTATAATATATTTTACGAACGAATTTTTTAATTCATTGATTGATTAGTCACATTGTGCACAAATGTAATTTTGTTTTGTAAAAGCTGCATTTGTGCATAATAAATTGCGATTAATAAATTAATGAATTAAAAAATTTGCCATATCTTATATAATTTATATAGTATATCTAATACAATATATTTTACATAGTATTTTATCGTGTGTTAACAGATAAAAAAGTCAGTGGTAAGTCCAAGGATGAACAAATGGCTGAAAAGAAACAAGAATTAGAAAAGAGGTTACAAGACGTAACAGGACAGTTAGGCAATGTCAAGAAAACTGCCAAGAAAGGTCAGTATCTGATCAAATTTTTTGTATTTTTTAAATATATCAAGAAATGTGTGAATAAAATTAGGATATAATAACAAAATTGTTTATATATATTTTTTACAGAAGATAGTAATAAGTCCGTTGATGTAGTTGGAACTGGTGGTACCACTGGACCTTCACGATTGTCAGCGTCAAGCAGTAGTAGCAGCGATAGTGACTCCAGCAGTAGTTCGCTTTCTTCAACGAGCACTGATTCAAGCGACAGTGAAGCAGGTTAGATATAAATGCAACTAATAAGTTGTTATTATTAGACCCTTACCTGGGAACAAAGAACTACTTGTAACTAAGTAGTTGTTACAGAAATATGAATGACTTTTTCGGTGAGAGATTCAAAATTATATGGGGTTACGTACGACTACCTGTTTCAGTATATATATATATTTGTATATTATATTTTAATTTAATATATATGTATATATATAAACAGGTATATAGATAATACTTTCGAGTTCTTTGCAAAAAAATTTGTTACTTCCTAACGGTTGCACTATAAAGCACAGATTTTCATACTCACGTTTACGCCCAAATTATAAAAGACAATACATTTTTACAAATGCAGAAAAGACAAATATGGTTTAGATTGTTAATGCGCTTTTTCTTATCGCCAAGTGTAACAGGGTTGTCTGGGAGGCAGAGATATTTCTACATGTTTAAAAATCTTTATTTTCTGTGCGTGTCTTTTTTGTGTGTTATTTAATATCATAAATGACATTACCGATTTATAACGATAAAAAATTTTCTATTAACAAAAATAGTCACAAAGTCGTAGACGTGAAATAGTTGTGAAAAAACAGCTCACCATTTCATGTGGCGTTTAATTCTGTAGATTTGTTTAAAACCATAAAATGATTTTTCTGATCATATCTTAATAATACAGTACTACTAAAAGTATAATAATAATAATAATATTATTATTAAATTTCAGTACGTTAAAAGTATGAAATTATGATAAAAATACTGAATATTTTCTGTTAATATTTAAAATTATATTATAAGCTGTACATACTTCGTAATATACGTAATCAATAATTACAACAATGTTTATAATACATAATCTTAATATCTTTTCTATTCTGTATATTATTAATTTCTATTGTTATGCTATAGTTTGATAAGTTTTAATTGAAAAATGTTATGCCTCATGATTTGGTGATAAATTTAAGAACTTCGAAAAATATTTATGAATTCTGTGCCTAACCAATTCTCTATTGGCAAATGAAACAATCGAAAAATGCTGATATTGGTTATTATTAATATTGTTATAATGTATAATTAATATTTGCTATACAAAAAGGAAGTTACAAACTAGATGTAAACAATTTCTTTAAATGGGGATTTGACGCAAATATCTTCTTAAGCTGCTGAATCGTGCTTATTAATTACTGTATTTATTAGGACAGCGTTATTCATGTAGCTTAAGTGCTGCGTTATATTAATGCAAGTATAAATGCGATGTCAAGTTTCATCTTGTAAACGAACTATAGAACAAGTCATGTCTACGTAATTTTATCTGTTGTTCGCTATACAAGTGTTGCAGATATACAATCGTGTACAAGAATCGAAACTTGACTCACGGTTAAAAAATTTTTATTTAATTTACGAGACATATGCAATGGTAAGAACAAAGGTGAGCTAGTGGAGTGCAGACTGTGTTTAGAGGATACCATGCCAGCTTGTTTCACGAATTATATTATTGATTCTGAACAATATGATTATTTTCTCTTGTCCTATCGGTGTTGACAGTACATTCTGTTGCTCGAAAGTCAAGTATAGTTTGCTACTCAAGGTCACTGAATTTTTCACTGCAGTTCCGCCTTTGGGTTCGTAAGAAAGTCATTGCTTCTAAGGTTAGTAAAATGTCTGAAAAGATTTTATTCTGTAATGAGCGACATTACACTTAATCAAAGTGTGTTGTTGCCTTGACTGTAGTGTCGAATATTAGTACCTTGTAATAAGTTACACGATTATTTATCGTAGCTTTCCCCAATAATTATATTGCCCCATATAACCCGAAAGATAATGCAATTAATTCTTGCAAACCCGTTATTTATTTGCATTAAACGATAAGCAGAACATTACTTGTATCACTGTGTTTTCGAATCATTAAGTTTGTTTTCTCGCATTGATTCATTCATGCCGTATCATTTCTCAGAATCTAAAACAGTGATATTAACATACTCCACAAATTAAAGTGGGTATATAATATGCAATATTATCAATGTATTGACGTGAAAAGTGTGTTTATGCTCCTAAACGGTCATACATTTCCACACATTTTAAACTGCGAATTTTAATGACATCGGTCGAAGTACAGAATATAAAAAAATAAATTAGGCAATGATCATAGCGATACACACAGGAGAAATTGCAGACAATGTGTATTGGTGGCTAGATTTGCAAATCAGTGCATTTTAATATTAGCATAGTGTTACGCGTTGCATTTTAATAATAAGCTACGCTCTTGTCTCCGCAAAGAAAAGTTCTAATAAGATTCTTCTCAACATGAAGAAACTCACTCCTAGTTATCTCAGATTACTAATTCCATTTCAAGCTTAGCTTATCATAGCCAAATATGTGCTTCCTTTAAGAAGTCAATTATTAAAATGTTCCGTCTCTTACAAGCCGAATCTGATAACAATATTACGTTGCTTGTGTGAAACAAGCAAAAACTGATACAAATCTTCCTTATTATCTTACTCTGAATGCATAGATTTGAATAAAATAATTATTATGAATATATATAGTATATTGGTGCGGAGTAAATTTATATCTGAATTCTGATTGACACAGATCTCATTGTTTTTTCATAAAATTAATGACTTTGAGCATGTATATATGTATACAAAGTTTAAGTTATGTATAAAGAAGTAGAAGGTAAGATATAAGACCGAGAAACGACAGAGATGGGAAAGGATCAAAAGGTTGATCAGACAAAGAAAGCAATTGGAAAGGGAAAAGGAATAGGAAGGGAAACAAGTTTTAAAAAGATGGTCTAATATATTTATATATACACATATGTATACACATGGCGCCCTAGCCTCCAGACACATTGTTTGCACTCCGCTAAGCTTTGCTAATCTTCGTTTCATCCTATTTACCACTAGTTCTTCATCGGTAACCATTGTCAGTTTTCTCATCGCTCAAATGGTTAAAAGAAAAGTTGGAAATATTGTCTTCTTGCTATTAAAATTGACATCATTATTCCAATGACGATTACGAATTGGTGTGGTTTTACATGCCTTAATATATAAAGTACTAATTATTCCTGTTAAGTATACACTTCGTTTCTCGTCGCAATAGAATTTCACATGTGTTGTAGATATCAAGGAAATTTCAAATAACGAGTACATTATTTTCGAAATAACATTACTTTTAACTCGTGCGTGTCTTATCAAAATGTTTTTAGAAAATCTTTTATACGAATTTAAACAAGATTAATTTTAATGATATTTTGTTTTTATATCTCCATGTGTAAATGTCTTGCTCGATAATGTTTTTTTTTTTTTTTTTGAGACATCGTGTAAATTTAGTTTTTACATATAGCAAAATATATACATAAGAATTTATTGCGAACATAACCGATAATGACGCTCTAGGATGCTCCAAGAAGCAATCCTTGTAATTGAACATGTCATAATATGAGCATTAAGGATAATCGAATTTGCACTCGAGTACAATTAAATAGTATCATGAATCATACACTCAGAGCAACGTACTTACTGCCCCGACGAAATAAGAGGAGAAGGAGATAAGATAAGAGTTTGGGCGATTAATTACTACGATAACTTGATACAAACAAACCGTAATTGGTCGGAAAAAAAGTGTTCGTCGATATCTAAGAAAATTATTGATATGGAACTATAAGCATTTACAAGTAGGTGCGAGAAACGTCGGGCAGGTCGATATTACCATTTTATGTTTCCCAAGATACTGAAAGTGACTAGAGAAATTCGAAGAATTAGCTAGACTATGAGAGAACGAATTTTGAACGGCGTATGCTGAATTAGATTCTACGCATCTATTAAAATACAATCAGCATTAGCTTATAACGCGAGGTATAGGGCATTTTATAAATGATACTCATATTGCCTTCCAAAATTTTTGTAGCGATTCTATGCAAGCACGCATCTAAATTTTGTTTTCCGCGTCTTTTTATCTAGACTGGAACGTCATTCTTCCTGCTATGAATTATTCCTGCTTGCGTTATACGCAAGAGCAAGATTTAAGAATTCTAAATATTTTGTTACATTCAGAAAATGACACTATACTTTTTATTTAATTTTGCTAATTATCTTCCTCTCCAGAGTCGTATGTAAGCGTTCCGTCTGTTTTTTGCGTATATCGCAAGTTTAATAGTAACGATAAACACGATCGTACGTGTTCTCTGTACATAGTGAAAACTAATATATCATAAAATATTAATAAATAGTTGTAAGTTACACTTATGAGGAAATAAAACGACATACACGACGCGCGAAACTTTTCTAAGTGCATACACAAAGTTAAACGAGTGAAATAGACATTAATTCTTCAAGAGTCGCGGTTGGCTCATATGTGGTGGTCCAGTTAACTATATTATATAAATTAAGATACGCTGGTACTCCTCCTCGTTGTTTTGTTGTTGCTTTCATTTGTTGTCGAATGGGTTTAACAAGCTTGTCGATCACATTCCATCGATAAACTTCAGTGCTGTGATTTCACAATTGTTGCGATCACGAATTATTTGAGAGCACACATCAGACAAAGATAATACTGTCTTGTGTTACCAGTTTTCCATGTATCTACCACCGCCGTTGATTTATGTAATACACATGATGAACATCGAGCAGGAGTCTCTTGCCACCGATCTCAGTGTTGCGCTAACTACGACTTTAACATTAAACAGTTTTGTAAGAGTTCGTCGCTCTTGTATCATTCATTTTTAAGTTGAGCCTATATTGTACCATTTATGTGACCTTTATTTACACATTACTCCTATTATTATATAATATTACATTAATTATATTATATTATATGAAAAGAGATAAAAGAAAAACGGCAGTTTGATGATTTTTGTAGTCAATGTTTTATAATCGTCATTTCCGCCACCGTAACGATTATTATTACTGTTATTATAATAAATCATGAGTATCGATACACTAAAACGATGAGAGTAGGCGTGTACTCTCGCATATATATATGTTGAGACATATATGTATGTGTGACAATTTCGCGACACGTATGCATGTATGTGTGGGCGTGCGTGCGATATGTATGTATATATGTACGTATATACACACACACACATATATATATATATATATATACACGCAATATTCATAAATGAATTGAATACAACTAACTTTACGTAGAATGGGAAGAAAAAATTGTTCTGCGTATTAAAATTTTTTAATATAAAAGAATCATTAAGATGAAAGTCCACAAAAAAAGAAGCATACAATTGAGATATTTAAATTAACATTGTTGTACACAGTGATACAATTATAATATAAGCATATGAATAAAATCTATTAGAAAATATACGCACAAAGTTGTTTGATTTTTGTTTCTGATGTATCTTCATATTTTACTTGGCGCTTTGCGACACTCAATAGCTGGTATCCTCTGCACATTGCATTTCGCTAGTTCTTCATCGACCTGTGCTCTTGATGTGACAGAACTATGATTGACTGCACGTAACTCACTACTAGATGCACATTACATTGAATTTCAGGAAACTCCTCGAATCGTCCACATAGAAAGAAAACAAAGAAGAATCCACCAAGTACAGGACCTTCTGCAACAACTGCTTCTGTCGCATCGGTAAGATTAACTGATTGTAATAATTCTCGGTGAAAATTAAGTGTATATATTTATTTATTATTAGGAGATAAGTTATAAACATTTTCTAGATAATGTATATTATTTTGTGTGTTCCTTAATATTTTGTAAGTACTGATTCCGAATTTACAAATTATTCGAACGGCTAATGCAAATTATATTGCAAATACATGATATGATGTTTATAACAATGTTTGTCTCACTTTGATATATATAATAATTTTAATATGTGAATATTATTGATAAGGATAATATACTCTTTATATATAGGCACCTACATTAAATCATAGTGGAGCTCTTTTAATGAATAATCAACCATCGGCAAATTCTACGGGACCAATAACAAAACCGCCTGTTACTCACCCAAGCAATATCCCTTCGGAATCAGGTATTATTGTTATTGGTGAATGAAATCAAAATATATAACTTTGATATCTTGATTAATTTTTACATGAGGGATACTTCCTTCTTTTGTAAGATACAATATAATCTAAAGTTAAATTTTCTAAGATATCTCTCTCTCTCTCTCTCGACATTTACACGCTTATTTATCGCACTTGTCGTATAGATGTATTGTAACTATTTTTTTTAGATTAATTTATTTTTTTTTATCGCATCCGCGTTTTATTAATAGACTTAGTAATATGTGATTATAATTACTGATTTTCAAATTTTTAAATCTGTAATGATGTATAGATTATACTGTCCGACAAATTTAAACTTCTTTAGATCACAAATGAAACAAATTTTTTGTCGCTGAAAATGAATCTATAAATGAAATTGTTTTTATGTCATTTTTTTAACATTATTATTATTTCACAACATTAGTTATCTTTTTACAACAAATGGGATAAAGATGGGAGAATTGCAGAAGAATGATGCAATGCACTACTTATTTTTTCTATAGAATTCAATAGTGCTATTAGTACTTCCAATTAAATTTTTGTTAATTATTTAAGCAAATTATATATATGTATATATATATTTTATATATATATATATATAAGCAACTAAGATCTAGCTAGACTGTTATAGGCTTCGATTCGTATTAGTTATGTTGTTACATTAACAATCTTTTAAAATTTAATATTGTTTATTTACGTACCTAAAAAAAAACGTTTCTCGCTTCACATATACCAGTTATTGCAAAGAATATTACTAAGGCTTCAGTAGTCTAATTGGCTAGGACGCTTGCGCAAAAAAAACGAGCGATCCGGGTTCGACTCCCGGCCGAGATAATATTTTTCGCAATAAAAATTTTGAGATTTTAACGTCATTAAAGATTGATATAAAATGCTAAAAGAGCATTACATAATTATTAAATTGTTAATCAATTTAATTTGTAATAGTACTGCGGTAGTTTATTAGAGTTGCATTTCAAGACCGACAATGTTCAGCGCGTAGTTTAGAAAGACTACATATATCAGTATATATAAATTCACGCAAAATTATATATAAGCAACTAAGATCCAGCTAGACTGTTATAGGATTCGGTTCGTATTATATTTTATAATTTTAATATATAATTTATAATTAACGATCCCACAATCATTAGATGCAGGTGATTATTCAAATTGCATAAGCGATTTTCAAAGGATTATATTTATCCATGGATTTAAGTTCCTCTTTTTTTCATTGTTATTTGCATAAAGTAGCCAATGCAATAAATGACTTCTAGATTTTTTATTGCTGAAGACACGAATTCCTAAAACAAATTGCTGTATCGCGTCATATTTTTAGGATACTTTTAAGTTTAAAGCGTCAAAAATTTTTTTTTACATTTTTAAATTCAATTTTTTAAAAATAATATGATGTGGAGCAATTTTATTTATTATCAGTGACAAAAAATCTATAAAAATCTCTATTTCGTTTATGATTTAGAATCCATATATTTGGCAGTGTTGTTTATAAATGATAATTTTTTTTATCAGCAGTTTTGTTAGTAATATACAAATTACTAGAAAGAAAAACGTATATTATTAAAAAAAGATATTAATATATGTGATTAAATAATTAATTAATAGATTATGAGATGTGTAAGTGTAAAAATTCTTTTAGGAGGCAATAATAATCAACAGCCTGTCGCAGTGGCTGCTGTTACAACAGGGCAAAGTATGCCTGTAGCGAGTCACGCATCTATGCCAGCCCAACCGTCACGACCTACAGCTCTGGCTACGGCCGCTCCTGTAAAAAAACCAACACCACCACCACCACCGACAACATCTAACCCACCAACTCCGTCGGTTTCTGTACCAACTCCACCGCCCAGCGTCACACCTACAAATACAAATTCTATGACAGCCTCGCCAGCTGTATCTCAACAACCATCGCAGCAGCCAACGTCCATTAGTTCCTTTCCAAATACATCCATATCCACAGACGGAACAAATTTAAATCAACAATCTGATCTTTTACAGTCATACAATACTTTAGGTATCTATAATTAGATACAATTGGTATTGTTTATAAATACAACGCGTACAATATTTTTTTATTATATATGAAAAGTAGATACAAAGTTAACCATCTTATATATGTATTTTATGTAGCTTCAGTGCCTACTACACAATCTTCCATGGATCAAACACTTGCAATCAAGAAGGAGCCTTCATTTATTCAATCACAGCCCACCTTGGATCAAACGCTCACTATCAAGAAGGAGTCTTCATTTATTCAAACGACTCATACGAATAATACCAATAACAACACCAATCTTAATTTACTATCGGATGTAAAACCTGTGAACATGATGCCAACGAGTATGGCTTCTAATCTGAACTTGGGCAATATCAATATGACAAATTTAAATATGAATTTATCGCAAGGACTAGCGGCACATATGTCTATGCACAATCAATTAGAGAATATGATTAATACTACTGCGCCTTTGACTAATATACAGAATTCACATAACATTACGATGTCGCAGCAGCATTCCAACGGATTTCCAAATACAAAACGTGGAAATTCACCGCCCAATATGCTGAATAATAACGGCATTCCAGGATTAAATATGGGAATGAATATAGGCATGAGTTCGATATTTGATCCCCTTCCTATATCATCTATGCCAATGCAGATTTCTCAGATTCCTATAAAGAAAGAGGAAAAGCCCTTGCCAATTTCTCAACCTCAACTGACGCAAAAACCATTGGATGGTTCGTGCCTCACATTTATATATTTATATCATGCTTTTCTCTACACGTAGGCTGCACGCGAGTACTTATATATATTCATCTTTCTTTAGCTAAAAATACTAGTAAATTATATTTATTGTACGCAATTCAAGAAATAATGCAAAGAATAGCCTGAATATTAGTACAGCAACAAAATCAAAATATATAATTTTATACTAATATTATATAAAATAATATAAGATAAAAAGTGATACAATATACATTAATATGTAGTACAAAGTAATGCAATGTACATTAATTGATTTAACAATCTTAATGATTTTACTTAAATTTATTTTTTTTTCTTGATATGCTCAATTCCATTTTCATTATAATCCAATTTTTATCGTTTAATATGATTTTCAAATTCTGTACGTAGAAATTCTTTCCTTATCTCTAATGCTTGAAGTAACAATACTGTTTTTTACGTATTGCTATAATCTAATTGCTTACTAACCAGATATATAATACTATTGCTCTAGCAGGAGCTTTTTTTGCAGAAATGAACACCCTAGGAATACCACCAATGGGTAATCATGCTAGTACTCAATTAATGCCTGAAAAGAAGATGACTCCACCTGATTCAAAGAATCCTGCTGCAAACTTTGCATCAGCCTTTAAAAATAAGGTAAATAACTATTTTCTGAATATTTACATTAAATTATACACGCGAGAAGCATAAATTAATTTTTTTAATATATTATTTAAATAAAATAAGATAATTGTTTTTTAAATATAAAAACAATGATTCAGGGCTAATGAGAGTTATCTCGCGGTACGTAGTGCGATCAAAAAAACTTTATTAAAATATAATTAATCTAGACGTTTCGGCTTATATTCGAGCCATCCTCAGTAGTCTGTCTCAAATAGATTCCTATTTATATTTATAATTAAGTTAATATTTATTAATATTATTTTTCATAATCAGTGAAAAGCTGTAACGGTTAAGCTGGATCTTGGGTGCCTCTATAATCGCTTGTGAATTGGTATATTACGTAGATTTGTATATGTAGATTTTTTACTGCACGCCAAATTTTTTTAGACTTGAAATGCAAGCATTACAAAACTATCGCAGTAATATCATGAGTTAAATCGTTAATTAATTTAACTCGTAGAGATTCAGTTTGATCATTACAGCTTGTTTTTCATTAATTTTAATTCTCACGGTTCTATAAGATTTAATATTATTTATTTTTTATATATGTATTTGTTTTATATATTACACGTATATTTCTTTATATTGTGTCGATTGCATTGTCATAATCCGTATAAATTATATTTGCGGACTTACTCTTTGTTTCGACACTCACATACACACATATATACAGGGTGTCCTAGTAACTCTGTTACAAGGCAATATCTCCGTTAATGATACGAAAATGCCTAAGGAAGAAATTGTTTGATTTGAAGGGGAACATGTTTTGGTCACCTTGTTTCTTTTTTCGAAATAGAGGCGCCAAAAAGATATGAAGGTCATCTCCACTTTTTTAAATGGAATTGTATAATTGTTTTTACACAATATGATTCCTCTAATTATTCTGTATATAAAGTATTAAGGTAGATATATCAAAAAACCAATAGTTTACGAGATATTTTATATTTTATTCTAGCATATGTATTTTGACACAAAACGTTAAATATCTCGTAAACACTATTAATTTTTTGATAATTATATCTAAATATTTTTATAAACAGAATAATGAGATGAATTAATCATTGTAAGGAAAACACATAATTGCTTATTTAAAGAAGTATCAATTTTATCTAAATATATTTTTAAGCGATAATGTATTTATAATGTGTGTGCGTGCGTGCGTGCGTGCGCACACACATTTGTACTTTTATTTTGTACACATTAGACAAGAAGTATAAGATAAGCAGATCTGTTAGCGCAAAGACCTTCAGTATATCTATCGAAAACTATGACTTTTCAATCGACCGAGGAAACATTTTGTTTATATTTGTTTTAAGAAAGATAACGGGACTTTTAGTCTCTTGAGAGTGAGGATTCCGCGCAGTCGATTCAAGGAAATAAGAAAAACTGAAAGACGTGTGGAGATATAAATGAACGAACATTATAATAAATTATTCTACTTTTAAGTTCGATTTTATTACTCAAGTTCTATTTTTTCGGGTATACAGACTGTAGAGCAGAATGTAAAAAATGCATCATCTTGGTCTTCCTTGGCGCAAGCTTCGAGTCCTCAATCAGCAGCTGCAGGAAGTAGTATGAAAAGTGCAGCGCGAGACTCATTCCAGGCATTTAAGAAGCAAGCTAAAGAAAAACAGGATAGAGTTAGTTGATAATAATTCTACAAAATAATACTATATTACATAATATTATTTCCTCACAACTATATAATAATATTTTTATAATATTTGTAAAACAGCAAAGAGCCCTATTAGAGCAACAAGAGATGCGGAGACAACAGAAGGAGCAAGCGGAGCGAGAAAGATTGCGACAAGAGAATGAAAGAAGACGGGAACGAGAGGAAGAGGATGCTCTGGATAAAGTTAGAAAAAATATTGGAGATCAACAAGGCAATGTTATGACTACCACGACAAGAACAGAAGAAGTAAAAGCCATTACTGACACAGATAGCAGTAGTCCGAGTCATTCGTCCAGTCAGGACAAGTCCGCTGCAGAAAGGGAACGTCTGAGGCAACGGGAGCAAGAACGCCGGCGACGAGAAGCGGTAAGTATTTAATATTTTTGAATTGATAAAGTTTCTGTGTGTTGTAACTTTTTAAGAAAAACTAATAGAAGAAAGTTTAATATATGTACAATAGAAGGTTAATTGTTAAATTAAAAAGAATAATATTAGGAATTCGCGTGTAACATTTATCGCCTATGAAAATCTTATCTAATTTTATATAATCGTATATAGAAGAAATTGTTTCTTGTATGATCGAAATATAATTTGATAGATATCTTTATAAAGATAACCGGTTATTTTGAATTTTTTTTGTTACAATACGTACATGTATGTGTGTTAGATAAAGTTGACGATATATTGTAAAAACAAAAAAAATATAATTATTAAGTGAAATATAATAAAAAATAAAATTTATGTTACATGATGTAAATTTTAATTAGTACAATTTGATTAATTTATAACTTGCTATATAAATTAAAGTAAATTTGATTTTTTTTAAGTAGATTTATATTGGTATGTACACACACAAAATAAAAATATTCTCTTTGACACCCATAATAAAGGGATTTGCGAAGAATGGTTATATTTATCTTTTCAGATGGCTAGCCAAATTGACATGAACATGCAGAGCGATTTGATGGCTGCGTTTGAGGAATCTTTATAATGTTACTATATTCTGTTTATAATAAACCCACAAAAACTTTGCAAAACTCGGACGTATATGTTTAGCGTTGAGCGATGTTACAGAAATCTTTGAATATAATATCAATAAATAAAAACAACGCAGACAATGAAATCAGATAAATAACGATGGCGACACAGTGCTAGTTATCATAAAATGATACGGTTGGGACATTCCAACAGAGAACCCATTAGGTCGTCGGAAGATTCAAACAGTTTATTAAAACGGAGACAAAACTGTATTGTCTCTAGAACGACAGACACTTGAGTGCGACTATGTAATTAGATAAATACTTATATGATACTTCGAAAATGCTACACTGATATTGTGTTACATTTTTTCGATTTTCATAAGTTTGTACTTTATGTAAATTTGAAAACAACATATTGAAAATAAGAGACGTTTGCATGTGATAACCGAATGCGTGCGTAAATACGAATGTCGGCTTGAAGAAAAGTAAAAAAATCGTGTACATTTAGTTAAGTTTTGTATTTTTCCACATTGAGTCATTAATCGTTGGTAGGATTACGTATATAAACGTTTCTGCCAATAATACATGTAATTATTAACTGTCATTAATAATGTCCTTGCGAATTTCTTTCTGGATTATTCATATACGCTGTGTAAACAAACACAAATTATAGCTAGGCGTATATGTGAATAATGATAGAAAATGTAAAATAATACGAGAACATCTCTAAGAACTTGGTGAATTTAAGAATGATCATCACGGCTGTCCACTTGTGACTTCAATTGATCAACTGTTGATCGATCAGAATATTAACAGCGTATATTGCGATTGATTCAAGAGTTATTACGAGCCAGCTGATCGATTCAAAGTTATTCATTAACTCACTTTAGAACAATGTCGTCAATTATTACGAATAACGATAAGATGATTCTAGAATTGAAGTAGTTTTGATCCTACCAACTATTAGATCAGACTACCTAAGTCTTGGTATACTTTAAGCTCATGGGAACGAAAATCGTGATGTTGTACGTATTAGGGAAGAACATGTTAGAGGAGAATTATATTTATTCGATTACTAGGATATGGTATTTCATGATATCGAAAAGTTATTAAAATGTAAAAATTTTTTTGGAAAATTTCAGTAAATTTTTTCGTGTAATTTTGTCTTAAAATTTACTCGACGTATCATGAATGAGCAAACAAAAATATGTTGAACACTTTGGATATGGCCCAATTAAAGGAGCCGATCAAACAAGATATGCGAATCGAGTAAATTCTAAAAAAATATTATAAAAAAAATTAATTCGCCAGAAAAGTACAAAAAGTGATTAAAACAATTTTTCATTGCGTGTTATTACTATAATTAATTAATTTCTTAAAAGTATTTAGATTACGCGTTATGACCGTAACGACACATTAATAATATATTGAGTATAAAGTAAAAATAATACTATTATTATATATAAATTATTTGTATAACTACAATTTTATTTTTTTAGGAACCATAAACTTGTATAGTCTTTGTTGTATATATGGCGATACTTATTGGCAAGGAGCAATCGTTATGTTGGCAGAATTATAGATGTATGATGATTGATCAAAAATAATTATTATTATCTAAAATTTTGAGGTTTTAAACAATATCATGATTTTTATAACGTTAAAAAATATGATGGCCGGGATTTAATTGAAGAGGAGAAGAATAGAGTGAGGTGAAAAGATCTTTTTTGATAAATCTAGAATTTTCTTTGGAATTGTCATCCCTCGAGCTCTCTATTATAGATCAAGTGAAAGATTAAAATAACGTGATGGAGAATAGAAAAGAATACAAGAATATTATATTATTGATGGTAAAGTCAATTTCAAATGTTCATGCCACTCTTCACAATCATATTTTTATTATTTTATATATTGGAAATAAAGGGGAGCTCGTCAGAAAAATAAAAATGATCTTTGGGCAGAGATATTATTTATTCTTGGGTGTGTTGTGTCATATCAATAACGATTTTGGTTTCATTGATCGTTGATCATCATCTAGCAATATTAGAATATTTCTGTAATTTTTTGTTTTGATGTGTCTTCGGGCGTAATACGAGCGCCTGTTTGCAGTTTTTATCTAATCAAAATTAAGAAGGATCTCTATGATCTAATTCTTAAAATATACTATCTATACGCGCTGCGATAGTAATATTCGCGCGATTTAGTATGTACAATGATTTAGTCATCAGTACATTATTGTTGATGTATACACATAATGAAGTAGTAGTTCGGTGCGAGATTAACAATTTAGCAATGTATAAAAATTAATAAATATGTGTTCTTTTCATATGATATGTAAAGTATCTAGCGTCATGCCCAGTTTGGGAGA
This sequence comes from Cyphomyrmex costatus, assembly GCF_001594065.2. NCBI lineage: Eukaryota > Metazoa > Arthropoda > Insecta > Hymenoptera > Formicidae > Cyphomyrmex > Cyphomyrmex costatus. The sequence continues at coordinate 399,964 of NW_017279525.1, forward strand.
TAAAAAAACTAAAAAAAGAAATTTTTACAATCAGAAATGATTTTGATTTGAATAGATTTACGTTTTGTTTCATTTCATAAACTTCGATTGTCTATATGTAAAAAAAAATTCCATTCGAATGGAACTATTAATGGTTTGATTTGGACATTATAATTCGCAATGTTTAGAATAGTAAAATAATAATATAAATTATTGGCAGAGAAAGAGGGAGAGGGGGAGGGGGGGGGGGGAGAGAGAGAGAGAGAGAGAGAGAGAGGTTATTGAAATATGTTCAAAAATTATATTCGAAATTTTTTTTATTGAGTAAATGCTAATAATATAAATTTAATTTAACGATAAAGTGCAAAATGTTTCTGCTGATAGTTTGTATTACCAATTTACTATTATTTCGGTATAATGTCCTATAAAAATTGAATGTTATTTTTGGTTCCTTTTTGTTATTACATATTTCTCATGTGTGCGGTCAGTACGAGTGACCATATTGTATGCCAGCAGCATGACAATGTGTAGTAACCAAAAAAGAAACAAAAAAGATATCAAGTGCATGATAAAAAGAAAAGGGATAATTAGATGGAAGAATGAAAGTATGAAAAAGGAGTGTACGTAGATATTAAGATTGTATAATATGTAGCTTGTAATTGTACATACAAGGTAAAATTGGCAGCATTCGGAGTACGGAATATTATCTATGTATAAAATATTAAGTACTAATAATACAAACGTCTATGTATGTGATAAGATTTATAAGGAAGCCGACATATAGATTATGTAATCAATTAGGATCTCAGCATAAGTTAGGATATAAACATACACCACCCATATTTCTAAGTAACACCAAAATCACTCAGCTCTGTATCAAAAAGTAATTTTTTATATAAGTTCCCACGAACGCACATCATCTCCAATAGAACACAAATTTTAGCAAACTTACTACGATTAACGATAGCGAACATTTAAACTGGTTGTACATAAATAATAACGAAATGAAAAATAAATGGCTGAAAAGAGACGTTGCTTGATGTTGTTAAATAAGAGGAGGGAAAGAAAGAGAGCGAGAGAGAGAGAAAGAATGAGTGAAAGAAAGAGCAATTGTTAAGTGAGCGTTAATTACGTTCATGTGTCTATATTTTCTTTTTTCGTTGTATCGATGGCGCTAGCTCGTAAAATTACTTTCGTATTTATGTTAAATATAATTTTTTATAAATAAATCGAATTTTAAAAACTGATTCGTCAAGTGCTACGTGAGTTTCAATTTTTCCAATCTTGTAATATAATCTGTTAGTAAAATATCAAAGATTTGAAATATACCAAGTTTTTTTTACAATATATCTTAGTTTTCTTTTTTTTTTTATTAATACTTTAGAGGTTATGTAATTGATATTGCACAACTTTTTTGTGATAATATTTGTAATTTTGATTTGATACGTATATGGTATGTATCTATTATAAATTTCTCTACTTATTTAGCAACATCAATCTACACTATACACGCGCGCGAGCGCCCTCCACACACACACACACACAAATACATACATATATATATATATACACACACACAATCTGTACTGTTATTAATTATCCGAAATAAAAAAAAACAGATTTCGATATTTGAACTAACGTTAACGTGCAAATGTGAATACAAGAGTTATTACAGATTATTGAATATGCATGAGAAACCTTCCCTAGTGTGTAATTTTGCATGTTACATAATAATATATGTAAAACAGAGTGATGCGAAACGAAACACAAGTATAAAGAAATCTGTACAGAAAATCGCTCATAGCTGAGATATAGATATATCAGAAAAAAGCGCTGTCATGCTTTCGTATTTGACAGTAGTTTCTTTCCTTAGTTGCTATGCCGAAAATAGTGCAGATGCAGAAGAAAAAAGGTCACGCACTGTGTATACTATTAATATATTCTTAAAGATATGGTATATTATATTGTAATCTTCATGAATATGCTAAGATAATCTTAAGGTTTAACTAATTAATAACTAAAATGAAAACAAAAACGATGTAGCAGTAGTGTTTTATTGTGAACCTCACTTCTCTCCCACAACTGTTGCATGCGCGCGATCCGCGATTGGACTTCTAGAGATGGTATTTGTCTAAAGTTAATTACGCATTGTCACACAATTACTTTTTTTGCTGCGATACCTTGCTAATCTTTCAGAAATCATTCAGTTATGAAATATTGAATTATATTTGTGAAAAATACGTAGATATTTAAGGCAAATAAAGTAGCATAGAGTTTACTGCAGTACGTCTTTTATTAATAAAATTCGTAATAAAGTATTGATTCAGACATTTGAAAATGTCTGGTTCAGAACAATTCAGAAAATGAGTGATGCGGCAGGGGGACGGAGCGACATTGCCTCACTTTCCTAGCTCTTACTCCTAAACGAATGCGTGTGTCATTAAGTCCTTTTAGAGTAACAAAGTAGAGACCTGGAGCTACATTTTGAGCTAAATTAATTGAAAATTGAGAGCGGCTTTTTAGTCGCGCCGCCATTTTGAAAAGTTCAAAACTGAAAAACATCATCGTAAACCGGTCTGATAAAAAAAAAAGAATATTCTTACGTGAAAGAGCGTTCAATTTTCTATAATACGTCTGCACTTTATTTTCAAAATTGCCTTTCATGCCCACTAACGACAAGCGAAAAGAGCGCTGCAACGAGAAAGCCCAAAAATTGACGGTTCTACAGTTCGGTAACCAGTTGGCCTATAGGTATATTATTTGGCATAGAGTCTTTATTCATCAAACTGTTCAAGTTCACGCAATATGAACGAAATTCATGGAACTTCGCAAAATGGGTGGCCCACTTGGCGTGGAATGCCCCACATATATGTCATGTCTACGTATAATATTTATTAATATTGGCGAACTTTGACTATATCACCTTACTGATAACCTTCGGAAACTTCATCAACTCTACTATATAATTGTTACTTCTAAAAATAACATCTATATATATATATATATATATATATTATATATAAATATATAATATTTCTAAATACATGTAAACAGATTTTTTTTTTATCATACATATTTATTATCATATTCTTTTATAATTTTATAATTCAATTGGCATAGACGAGGCATAATGATAATTAAAGAGACTCAAGAGTAGAACGCATTATAGGCCTTTATAAGTAGAACATTGCTCACAGACTATAATCTACATACATACATATATATATATTATAACAGAATATACTTTATAAATATCGTTTAACTTTGTAATAATCTCTTCACTAGTAGATCGCAACATTTATTGACATTACATTAATAATCATTACCATTATTATTTATCAACAAACGCAAATTTCTCATCGAAAAAAAACGATTCTTTATACAACTATAGAACAATTGCAATAAATTTTGCAATATCTGGTATATTATAATTGTTGTACCTGTATTACATTGAACACAAAAGCAATCAAATTTGTCAAAGAGAGAGCTGAACATTTTTTTTTATATTGTGAATATTATATATTTATAAATTACATTAAAAATGACATCTGAATTGGTAATTGGTAAACTTAAGAGTATATAATGTGCATAAACTGATAAAAATACAGATAAATAAGTTAACAAAGGAAGAATAAGTGTCGGGCTGTATACATCTAGCGATTTTATTTTACATTCAATACCATTAATTAGAGATGTAAGAAATAATATCGAATAAATAACTTTATATCGCTGTTACAGTTGTTATATCCATAATACATTTAAAGAGAATAAAGCCAAATGTGACAAGATATTTATATATAGATTTATTTATATTTATATTATTTATGGATTTAATTTCTATTATAATAGAGAATTATAATTTGCACTTAAGATGTCAATTTGAATATAGTAAGTTTCAACGAGGAAAAAAATAACAAAATACTAATAAGAAGAAATGTACAGGAATATCACGATTCTTTTCTATGAAGCAGATATAGTTTTACAAATTCCTTTTTATTACTAATAAAGAATAATAATGATAAATTTCTAGAGCTTTGCTAAAGACTCGATTACGATACCATTGAAAGGCTCGATTATATAGCTTCGTGCAATTTATATCAATATTGCCAAAGTATCTCATACAATTTCTGATTATGTATTCGCGCAGGCACTTGATAACTCGGTCTGATCAAAACTCTTCGTGCTCGATACACAAATACTTTCATTATTATTCAACTGACAACGGGATACTTGCTTGATTTCTGTTCGAAATGCTTTCGCTTAAAGAGAATTGACTCTGTGTTTGTTATTTAATAAACCTAATTTTATACTCGAGATCATTCATGGCTTCATAAATGATATTACTGATGGAATTGAAACTAATGGCAAATTAGGAATTCAGGAATGTTATCTCTATTTGTTAAATATCAATCATTTAGACGTGTACTTTACTCAAATCATTCAGGAATGACTTTGGTGTAATTATATGGGATGAACCTACAAAAATACATAAATATTTTAAAACAATAGATAGATTTTCAATCACACACACACACACACACACACACACATACTTTGGTTATAAATTATTTTTTACCTCAAATAGAAATTAGATATAAAAATTTCTTACCGATTATAACTTCCCAATTTTTTAATGCGTTCGTAACTTCATATGCACATCGTATTTCAGAGAAGCACATTCCTCCAACTATAAAAACGATCAAACGAGGAACATTTTTTATAGTCTGTTGACCTTTGTCTTTGTGCCAATGTCCATATCGTGCGCTACAAGTTTACAAGTTATTAATATTTTCAGAAACCTAATAACAACAAATTTAGATAAAGCAAAAATATTATTTACTAAATACTGCATACCTGGTTGGTGCATGATATCCTGAACTAGCTGCACGTCCGGCAAGGAACGGAAAATGTTTAGAATCTAGTTTATCCTCGATGGAATCCTCCATAACGTCTTTAATGACTGGCGTCCAACGGCTCATTTGGTAAGTTTGCTCTGTAATTCTTTCCTTGCGTGGTACCGTATATAACTTTTTACGATTGCTCTGTAAAACAACGTTAAGAACAATAGAATTAAATTACTATTTAAAATGTTACTATAAATCTTTTTAATGAGATATAATTTGCAACTTTTAACTTACATCTACAACAACATTAATGCCGAGATTTGCCATATTAACAATAGTCTGTTTGTCATCAACAGTTACTTGGGCATGGTGAACTAAACGATTAAGATTCTCATCGGTGATGCCGTTTTTGCTGATGACATATAAAGCTATGATACGTAATTTATCCAAATGATTCACAGTCTGATCAAGCAAAATCGGTGTGATATTCCTCATATGATCTTTGATACGTTCGCCTTCCGCATCAGTACCCATGGCTAAGTCCTAAAACACGATCGTAAATACTTATAATTAAAAAAATATATTTTATTAAACGGATTATAAGTTAGTGATTATGATATTACGCACTTGCTCCACTTTACAAAGTTTATCTACATTTCCTTGATAACGCTTCATGCAATCTTCGGCTAATTGTAAATGTGTAGCATATTTGCTTAATTCTTTTTGATATTGCGGCATCTTTTTGATCATCTGCGACAAGTCTCGCATATTTTGTTTATCACCCTGTGGCATTCTTTTTGATTCTGTAAACTTTTTCAAATTTTTAGTGACATTCCTGAAAAATAACGTTTTATTATTACAATATTCTTTATAATTATTAATCATTTTTGGAAAATTTATGACCTATGTTTGTACATACTGAGAGACTACGGCAATATGTTGATGCCTGAGTTCGACCCATAAATCATCATTTTCATCCAACAATACTTCTTTTTCTTGACCTGCTGTTACTTCAAACCTATTTAATGTTATATGACATTAGAATTTTGTTCGAAATTTATGTAATATATTTAGTTGTATTAAATGTATTTACTTACCTGTAGACATCGTTATCAATGTCCAACAAATCATATGCCATAGCTTGCAGTGTAAGTTCATGTAGTAAAGGTGAGACGCAATCAAATCCTCTATCTAGAATCAATAATTGAGAACGAGCTTTTTCAGGCCCTTCTCCCATTGTTGGTTCATCAGCCTTGTATGCATCTAGTTTTTGTTGCACCAATTGAGCGAGTTCAACATTGCGATCGAAGTCACTATGATACATAATAGTTGTATTTTTTTAATGCTATCAAACATTGTATAATTAATCTTCATCAACAAGAAATTACAATTAACAAGTTATTAATATTTTTAAATCATATTTAGATCGAAATTACCTGCGATATCTAACTGATGGATATTCTCCAAGTGTGGCGCAAAGTGTTGCAATTTGTTCAGCAATACGCTCCATATTGGCTGACCTCAGATTAAAGAAAGAGGCGTTGTAAAAGCAAGCGAAAGTTTCACGTGAGTCCAACGAGAAGACCTATGAAACGGCAGATTCAGTTTTGCGATATTCGCATTATGACAAAAAATAAATTGAATTACAAAGTTTTGTACTTAAAGCAAAATAAATAAGCATGCCAATTAATAGCTTTAAAAATAACAAAATCGGGCTATACGGATAATTCGATTAGTGATCACATTACAAGCATGTACGTAAAACATATAGATTTTTGAGTCAAAAGGAAGTGGTGTGAAGAAGACTTTCTTCAATAAGAAGTCTATATTGCCTAGTCTTTTGCAACCTAAAGGTAAACTGACGCGAACCGGAAAAAGCAGAGAAATCTCTAAGCTTGTGAATGCTCGAAGATTGAAGACACATTTCGCGCTATGGAGCTACAACTAGCGTCTATTATTTTCGTCTGCTTAATCGTCACCTGCGATTCGTACGGCAAGAATGCGATGTTGATCTCTTTGAGGGTTTTGATCTTTTTAGCAGCAAGAGACTTGCAGATTTCATTGAACAGCTCCTCCGGGCATACTGGCATCAATCGCAAGCATGAATGCATTCTGATTATTAGTATGTGCTTGTTTATAAATAATGTGAAAGGCTCAGAGGATGGATTGGACAGATCGGATAAGAGGATAACGCTGGATATTAATATCATCCTGATTTACATCCGGACCCGTGCGATTAAGTTTACGTGATTGAAGACCGAGAAGTGAACATAAAACGCGTGAAGAAATAATGATTTTATAGCGTTTTGTATAAGTGTCTCTGTACGTGTGTGTATGGCCACCACTATGAAGGACGAAACGGTCAAATATTTTTTTCTTGCCATAGTGTTCATTGCTTTACCTGCTCTTCATACGGTATGAAAGCGATGTTGATCTCTTTTAGTGTCTTTATGTGCTTAGCTACCAGCGAGTGACACAAATCTTTGAACAACTCGTCAGGGCATGCTGCAAAGAGATATACTGAGTATGTCGAAACACGAGAAATTATAAAGAAATCGAACCGGTAATTTTGTACGATCGTTCTTCTCAAAACATCTCAATGAGCTTATTAATTTATATTTAATGAAAGACTCAATAAACTCGTATCGTTGTGAATTTAGATAATCGGATACCCTTGCATGGAGACCTGTTGTGGGAATCATTAGGATATATAAATAGGTTTAATTTTTAATGAATTTCGAATAACTTGAGCAAAATATTTAAAATGTTTAATGTGTATCATTATTTAATATTATATTATTTAATATATTAAAAGTCAAGTATTAAAAAGGATAATCTAATAAAATAATAACTAAAGCATAATTAAAATCGTCTTACAATAAATTTAAATGAGAGAAAATATAAATTTATATTGAATTAATATATTTAAGTAATCTGTACATATGTATCACAAATTATAAATTTACGATAAAGATAATTCAATTAAAAAGTATTTTTTCGAAATTTCTCTGAAGACCTTTTGCGTTTTCTATTTTGAGAGACTATCTATACGAAATTGCATATCTTTAAAAAAAAAAAATACTAGATAGTAGATTCATTTTTGGAAAACAATATTCTTTGAGAATACAAAATTAAATGTAGGAAATACCTTCTGTGAAGTACACATGAGCTACTTTGTAAATGGTCCTTGTCGGATTACTGAAGTCGTCAATCAATTTCTGCACCGACGAATTACAAGGCGTAATAAGGTAAATGGCTTCCATCGTCGGCAGAGGTTCGCGTTTCTTATTGATATCCTCCACCAGGGTGATACCCTGAGCGCTGATATCGTGCATCTTGCAGCAAGCGGACACCATTCTCATAGCAAGTTGATCCACTACCAAGATTCGCCATTCTACCCCACCTGTTGACTTCTTCTTTTGCTTGATCACCTCGTTCATAATCTCTGCAACGTGAGAGAATTAATTATCCCAGTGATAAAGTCTTAAAGAATTGTAAACTTATATAGAGACTCGGGAATAAAATAATAACATCAACTTGAGCAACAATACAAGAGCTAAATAATTAAAGCAACTATTAATTTTATATCTTGCAAAATTTCAAATATGAAATTTTAATTAACAAATTTTATAAGTAGCTTTATTTTCCTTTAATAAAATGCAAATTATCAAAGAATATTCTTTGCTGTAACTGTACAGAAATGTAATATTTATATCATACTTTGTAACAGAGAAATCAATATTTTAGTAATTACATTCTCTCGTACGAAATGTATTATACAATGCGTGTTTTATTAAAAAGTATATAAAACAAACAATACATATCGCTTTACTACAACAACATATATAACTCAAGAAGTATTATTTTTTAGATTAGTAAAAAAAAAGAAAGAGAATAAAAATATAAAGAAAAAAGGAAAATTAATATATTACAAAATTGTAACGCGATTTAAAATATTTAAACTAATTTTCTAAAAAACTTTGTTTGAGTTGTGTTGTTGTAGCAAATCAGCGGCAATAACTAAAAGAAAAAAAATGTCTTCATAAACTAAGGGTGCCTATATATAATTCGCAAATCACAAAACGTAGCTTAAGTGCTGACGCAAAATGATGATCATTGCACACAAGATAAGGTAATTCTAGAAAAAATGTCACACTTAAGTCTTTATATATATTCTTCAAAATAACTTCTTAATGTTATTGAATTAACTTACGAAAAAATATTATTTATATTATAGAAACCTTTTTTTATTCATACAAATTAACGAATTAAATTTTTGACATTTCGTATTATTGGAAAAAATTGATACGTATATACCTTGCAAAAATAGCACTTTCCCCCTATATGTATATATGGATAAGATAAGATGCCACTTTCTATGAGAGATGTCACAAGCAGTTAAATAATGTAATGCAATATAAACTTGCATATTTTACTTATTTACAGTCGATAATCAAGAATTTAAGCTATAAAAACGCATAAAGATATGATAAAACATAAATTAAGGAAGTATGAAAGAGAATAATTTATTAGGAAGTAAAAAGTTAGGCGTGCTTTTATTTATTTAAACAGAATTTCATTAACTTAAAATATTTCAAATTATATAATACATCTAAAATTTTAATTCATAAAATCGTTTTAATAACGATATCAAGCAAAAAATATTGTGTTTTGTATTTACTGTCATCTTTCCCCCAAAGTGTAAGAGGAATATGTAATTGCAACTTTTACGCATATAAAAATATTATAAATTACGATCCATGCCAAAAAACACTGATCAAAACTGTATATTATTTGTTAGATTTTACTGTAAGCATCAAAGCACAAATCTAATAGGCCTTCTACAATAAGCCATAAATCAGAAGTAAGAAACTAAAAAATGACGACTATGATTTCTAGCTTATAACTTATAATTGATCTATGGCTTATTGTAGAAGGCCCATTGGCTTTAGCGTATTAAATGTTATAAAGAGCATACTTCATGACTTACTTTTTCGTATTTTGTTAAATATGTTTCAATGTCAAATGGCATGAATTTTTCGATAATTGCGCTTTTTCGAATGGCGAATAAATGTTTCATGACAAAATATAAATAAAGTGGCATCCCCCCCCCGAATTATCTTGTAATATAAAAACCAGCCGCTCGCAATAAGAACACAAATGCTATTCTACGTTCGCGGACTTCGTTTTGCGAATTACGTAGAGGCACCTTAAAATTGCAATAACTGACTTGCTAATTCCTAATTAAGGTATTTTATTTCATATTAGAACCATCGATAGTGACATTTGGGTTGCGTTAATATTTCAATTGTTTTTTTTTTATATTATGATAGATATACGAATATAAAAATATCAAAATTGTGAATATAAAACAAATAATTCTAATGATATATATATATATATATATATATATATATAAGTATTATAATATCAAAATAACTCTTTATTAAACGAAAACGAGGGTAGAAAATAAACGAAGTGACATTTTTGGTGATTCAGAGATACTAAAATTATGTTATTTAAACTTTGGCAATTCCAATTTAAACAATATAATTAGATTATGTTTAAAAAGTAACAGATACGCGAGCTTGTAATTTTCTTTTAATATTAAAAATCTAGGAAAATTAATTGTTGCTCCAACAAAAATGAGCAAGCACTATTAACTCTTCACACGAGTCATTGACAAAAGTTGATACTATAATGATTAACTGATAATTAATCACGCTGACGATGACGGACTAAAAAGTCCTTTGACGTTTTCCAACATGTATATTGATCGTCTTCACAGAGAGATGACGTCACTGCGTGCAGGTATGTATCAACGAAGTAGCAAACCCCATTTTTCAATATTCTCGTAAATAAAACAACGACAGTTATTTATAGGTAAAAAAGATCTTTCTTAATCTCGTAGAGACAGAAGATCAAACTTCGTGACTTTCAACATCATAAACGATATTTAAAAAAAACAAACGGAATTTTTTAGCCAAATCACTTCTAAAAAATGTATATGAAAATCAGATAATTAATTACTAAAATAATTCTTATATACATAAAAAGTTCAAGTCTCTCAGTAATATTACACCATATTATATATTGTATCTAATACATCAAATGATTTTACGGAAGTTTCTGTAACATTGACAATATAAAATCTTTATTTATATTAATATTTATAGAATTATTAAATAATATTTATTTCAATTTAATATTTACACGCTCTTAAAAATTATGCGTATATAAGCGTAAAATAATTCTGTATGAGCGTATATTGATTTTGTAAACGTATAGAAATATAATAGCAAATTAAATAGATATTTAATTTCATTTACACTCGTTTGATAACATCTTGAAACCAATACGAACTGTTCTAAAAAAGCAACAGTTTTATCGAGAAAAGTGCGACGTAGGAACACAATCGAAAATCTCAGATAGTGCTCATTGCTGAATAAAAACTTTGCGTTTTGCCCCGAAATTTTTAGTTAGATAAACACACATAAACCTAATATAATTGAAATGAGTGTTTCCTCCAATTCTTTCACTGATCTACGAACGATGCCTGACGTATAAGAATACTTGCAAACGTTTTCACAAAAATGTCCGTATTTTGCACATTCAATATTCGTCAATTGTCCTGACTGATATTAAATCAGTAACAATTCCGATAAGCTCAATTTTCGACTTCGCAAGCACGCAGAAATGATTTGTTTTGGTGATCGACACGCGACGATCGCCATAAAGTATATTTAAAAATATATTTCTCCACATCTGACACATCGAGAATTGAATTCTATAGTGCACCGCAATTTTTCTCGAGCATGTTCAACTGCTCGGCAGCAGCGTTTGACATTTCTCCGTCGTGCAGCCATCCGATGTAATCATCGGGGAGCGTGCGTACGCCCAATCAAGACGGATCTCTCGGCGTGATCGCGAGATCGGCTGACGCGAGAGCAACGCGATCGAGACGCCGCGCGAGTCGCCTGACAATGTCGCGCAATAATGTTTACTAATAAATCCTAATGCCACGCGAAATTAACGCTTTTTTACGTTACTCACTTTGCCCGACTTGCCCCTTGAGCGCCATTTTGACAGGACTGTTCGCCAGATGGCGACGCGCGGTGCGCTGATGTTTCCGAGTTGCGGCGCGAAGTTGGCCGAGTGTCCGCTTCGATCGGCATCTGCGTACACGGCGAGTAGATGAGGACTTGGGGACGTGCCACCACTTCGTGTATTATTAGCTATCCGATTAATCGTTCCGAAAAACAAAATACTTTTCTTTTATTTCGAATATTCAAGCTCAGCAACTATAGAGTAGAATCGTCGAGCATTCCACACCCAAAATTTAGTTTATAATGTGGAAATCGTGATCCAAACAATCAAAGAATTTAATTAAAAATCAAATATGACTAATTCCCGTTTTACAATAGAATCGCAAGTCGTAAGCCATAAAAAGTTGATGACTATAATGAATGTGACAAAAATAATCGAGTATAATTAATTAATTTTTCTTACGGTTTACGGTTTACGATCGAGTTTACCCTATTATAGAAAAGGCTTAAAACAAACTTGCCTAATTACTACTACGTTATATACACATATTCATAAGGATGCATTGAAGGACATAGATGATAACTTTGAAGCAATAAATAAATTCATTAACAGAGTCGATGGAGAGTAGTAAATTTTGATTTATAAAATAAATGTTTACTTGTTCCACATTCTATTTCTGTTATGAAAGTACATGTCCTGAGAGTCCTAAAAGAATTTACTTTTACGTTATCAAATGTGAGACTTTTTTCAAAGTCAAATAATAACCTTTTTTTAATTTATTTATATCTAATATGAGTTCGCAATGGATAAAATCAAATTAACTTTTAGATGATATATATACATATATATGTATATATATATATATTCTAATAAAACTTATAAAAAAAATTTAAAAAATATACTTTTATGAAGTTTATTATTGACTATGGGAAAGAAATTCTTTTTGAATTAATTTCAAACGAATTACGCTAATTTATAACAGATACCTATATGAAGATAGTTACTTTTCGAATTCAAATCGTACTATCTGCACTGTTTGGTCTCAGTCGGAAGCAAGATTGGTTGTATTTAGCAGAAAGAAGTAATTTTGCTATATGTAGATATATTTACATTATAAAATCCAGTGAGGAATTAAGGAAAAAATTAATATTGTCGAAGAATGTAAAAAAGTTACAGAGCTATTTTTTCTGCTGAACATCATTGAGATCTGATTAATTGTCTAATAAATCGAGGAGATTATATGTAAAGAAGAGTTATAACGTCATTAAAATCACGAGAAATGGAATAAAGTGGATAAGAATCGAAGTTTACGTTACATCGTGGTAATCTTTTTGTGGCATCGCGACCTGCTCCAGATTCGACTGTCACTCCGTCTCCCTCGAAATATTAATTCGGAATCAAGCAGCGACGACTTTAATAGATATCTCAGATGTTCACGATAGACGATTTAAATATCACTTTTTGATTCTTTTACAAATTCTCATCACGAGCGTATTTTGGCGCGCGCGTATGCACATTTATAAACATTTAATATTAAATTCTAAAATAATATGAAGCTCTTTTTGCGATAACATTCTATAAATACGTAGCCGCAGGATGTTATTAGCTACAGAACTGCACGTGAATTAAAAATCGTATGTTTCGATTAAACAAGAAACTTCGGTAGACTCATGTATAATACTATATTTGTGATACGTATTCCGCTAAATAACAATAGCATTATAATGATTATATCGTAATGTTATTATTTCCTACAATGTAACTGTTATATAAAACATGTGTTAAGTTTATATTAGCTCTGTTAATGTTGTTTAAAATTCCCAAAAAATTTTTATTCAAAACGAAATAAATATTATATCTATTCGCGGGTATTAAAGAGAGAAAAAAAAATAAAAAGAAACTGAGTGCAAAAAGTGCAAGCAACTTGACAGACCTATTGTTAATTAGAAAATTATAACATTGGTGTAATATTATTGTTACTTTATGTTAAATTAATTTTGCACTTTATGGAAGTAGCAATCGAGAAAATCTTTAACAAAAATACCTCGTATTGTTATTCAGTTTCATTAATCGATAATAATGTATTCAAAGATCAGTAATGCTCGTTTTTACTAATATAGATGAAAAATAAATTGAACCGAGATTAAAGCAGAGTGTTGGGAAAGTTTCTTTGTAAAAACAATAAATTACAGAATTACCATCCTTTTCTCTCAAAAAGTAACTGGTTATACAAATTACCGTTACAAAAGTAACCGATTCTGAAAAGTAACATATGTAGTTCCAGTTACAGTTGCTCAAAAGCTAGTCGCGCTATTTTAAAAATACAAGAATCTCTTATATATTTCTAACATTACTACCTTTTTGGTTTATTTACTAAACGTACAATTATCAGGGATATATTTCAATCACACGAAATTATCACTGACTGCTCACCGACTGATTTTATTTTAATCAGCATCAAATATTGATACGTTGATAAGTAAATTTGATATAAAGTAACAGTATTTATTAAATTAATTATTAGTTATAAAAAAGAATGTAACTAGGTTATATAAATAGAAAAAAAGAAACGGAATTATAAATTACAGTTATTGAAAGAAAGTAATTCTAATATCCATTTCTATCAATGTAAATTAACTTATATCTCGGTTTAACTTACTCTGTATCCGTTTCTAATTCTTAGAAGTAGAAAAAGACAAAAAGTAAGTAAGTTGAACAAGTTTTTTCTCAGAAGAACTTTTTTCTCAAGTATTTATAATTACTTCATTTTCCCCTATCTCAAAATTATCAAAAACATGCATGTACGTTCTATGGTCACGTGTTATAGTACGGCATTAAGCACCGATTATCATTGAATACGAGAAATGAGAAGTTATATCTCTACTCTAATTACATTCTACTGCAATAGTATCGTCCGCGTTTATCCTGGGGATTCGCACTCTCCCCTGTATATTGCCATATCGTTCTCAGTAACTTGATCTTATTGCCAATTTTCAATGCTATACAGCCGCGTCGAAACTTGCAAACTCCCCAATTGCGCGTGTGTATTTTCATAACAGACCGCGAGTATTGAACTCCGGTATATGGAAGCGACAGACGCGTCGGGATCAAAGTGGCCGATTTGTCGAGTGACACCGGTCGACGGTGATTACGCGTGACGTGCGCGCGCGAATAGACGCAAAACAGCAAGCGGCTGCGAGAACGGGCCGGCCACCTGACAACGAGAGCGAAAGGAGCGAGCGAGAGAAATCGGCGCGGGTGGGAACTAGAGAGAGAGAGAGAGAAAGAGGACACGACTCTCTCTCTCTCTCTCTCTCTGGTGGGAGAGACAGACGGGTCGGGTCGGGTGGTTCTCTCGGCGCACCGCGATCGGAGCGGAGCGAGCCGTGGTGCCGGCTGCGCCGCCGTTCAGTTCGGAGTCGTTCGCCGTCGCGTGTGTTTCGCGTTTTGCGCGCGCGCGCTCCCGCTCCCGTGTCGTCTGAAGTGAGTGTGCATTCGCGCGGTGTGTTGTTCTCTACTATCTTCATTACGTTCGCGGGAATACGCGGGAATACGCGGTGCGTCGGATTTTGGGACTCGGTGTGTGTATACGTTCGGCAATATCTCCCTCGCGCGCGACCGCGTGAACGAAAGGGAGAAAAGGAAGAATGTGTGCCGCGGCGGCATGATATCGTTCGGCGGTATCATTTCTCAGTGATAAACCGGACGAGGGAGATTTGTGTGATCAGTTTGTGTGCCTGACCTATCTGCCCGAGGGAGGAGATCGTCACCGCGCGACCTGGATTTCCGCGCATACGAGAGACGAAGATGAAGCTGGAGTATCCCTGCCGCGTTGAGGGCTGGCTCAATGTTTGCGGTGAGTGCACGCGATTGATGTTTACATGTTGTGAGCGAGTGTCAGAGGACGATTATCGGAGCGGCGCGCGAGCGAAATTCAATCTCGTACCTCCGGCATGGCGATAGACGGTTGCCGGTTATTGAAGGCCGATAATAGTTCGTGCTTTGAATTTAGAAATATCAATAGCTCGCAGATAATAAATGACGGATTAACAAGTTCCGCTGTTAAAGTATCATCTATCATCATTTGTCGTTTTTCGAATAGACGGTGGATTCTAGCATTATTGTGAATCTATAGGAAATCTGTTATAGGCTGCGTTCAGCTTCACCCGAGTGAGTCCTATAGTGATCTTTATCGCTTATTAGGTATAAGATGATACTCTGTTAAATTCATCGTTCAAATTATACACAATTTTTATCTATTATCGAGAAGAAGTGTCATATCTTGGAGGAACGCGCGTCAGATCGCGTGGCGGAATTTTGCATCCCAATCAGTGCGGCGCGGTGTTTCTCGGAATATACATGATATACGTACGAGATTTAAACAGGAAATGACATTTTCGGAAAGGCTAATGCGAAGAATCGCTCATCCGTGTAGAGGTTTGAAGCTCTGCATTGTCGTCTGAATTTAATCCCTCGAATGCATGTGCAACGAGAATGTTACTCCGCAGGTTTTGGCATCACGCAAACTGCATGCGCTTTGTTGCATAATGGCAAGCATTAAATCACTGTGTAACAGAAAAGATGGAGCAAATTAGAATATAATGTATTTTATATTTGATTGAATGGGCTTCAGGAGTCTGTAACATTTAATGCACATACATGTATTAATTAAATCTTAATTACCTATCCAAATTGAAACAATTATTAAATTGATGTATTATAGAAATCTGACGTCATAATGACGTAGATATGAATTATACAAATTGAATATTTGGAATGTTCATTTTATTGAAGAAAAAAGATTAGATTAAAAATTTAGTCTTATAATATTTTTGCTTTGTCCAAACAATTTCGCACTTAAACTTATGTCACTTAAAATAAGTGATTTGAATACATTTCGATTACTTTTATTAGTGCTTTGGGTCATTGACATTCTCCATCCTGAAAATTATATTATACTGATTGTGAGAGTAAAGCAAATATGATATTGAGCTTGTAATTATCAATGTATGTACACAGATATAGCTTTTACATACATTGATTCGATAAAATTTAATTCGTTATCGGGTAAAGCTCGCGTAGAATTTTACATTTTAAGGAAATCTTTGTATTATTACGTTTCACACACATATAATAAAATATAATTATACATTATTATTAAGCGATAACGCTTGCGTTTACACATGTAAAAATAGCACTATCTTCTAGAAAGATGATATGTACGTATTTCATTTATATTATATATAAATATATTATACATTGCACATCGAACTCGCACATTTAGCTTACAAACAAAAACTGCAGAGTGCAGAGTTAGAATGCTTTTCATCTTTCACTTTTTTTCTTGTGTGCGAGGAAAAAAGCGGAGCATTAACAAAATTTTATGTTGAAGACAATTCGCGCGAAGCCTTTATTAACTACATTTTGCCGTCGTGCTTCCTTCTTTTTACTTCTCTTCGTCGTAAATAGACTTTATAGCTCGTCGCTAATTCTTCCAAGTATCGTGCGATTGTATAATTTACTGTCGTTTAATGACTTTTTCTCCATCTCTCGTGATGTCTGTTCACAACGACTTACGCAATCCAGTAACAAAATGTAATAAATAGCGATCAACTGTCGGATGTTATGCGATAGTTTTTTTTACATACATCTCATATACGTTTCTCGCGAGATTTGATATACAGATCATTCTTTCTTTTTTTTTTTTTTTGCAAATTTCTCTCGCTTTTTCATCGAGACTGTCGCGACGATATGTATCAGGCTCGCGAAAGCAAAAAGGAGGGTAACATTTTTTTCCGTGACGACTCTCATGTGGGTTCGGCGGGATTTCTTACGTCGCTGGGTTTAACGACCTCCTGCTTTTTCCGTGGATCTTGTATAAAATCGAGAAACTTCAATTTTTACGAACCACCCGACGCGTCGTACGCGGCGCCTATCGATTCTTTAGCTGACCGAAGAAAAATTCTCGGTCCAGTCGTCCGCGTCGTGTTTGTTTTTTTTTACTATCGATACCGAACGTGGGCCCTGATGTCCGTTAAACCCCATGACATTTTTGCACGGGTTGACCTCTGAAACTCGTAGCGTAGACATAACTTAGACTGCGTGACGTAATTATTGGGAAATGTCGAGATCAGGAAAATCTGCACATTGTTAAGAAAAATACGTAAAATTATTTAAACAAGTGTAAACATTATTACATATATCTTTCGCAGTGCAGACCTCATTAACGTGAATTTGATTGGTATCTTGAGATTCTTTAGAAATTTTAAAACACGAGTTTAAGAGAAAAAGAAGACTGGAAATTAAAATTTGAAATTACATGTTCTCCTTTTCTCAATTGATTTTGTTTTAGACTTAATTTCAAGAGCAGATTTTCAAATGCATTTCGATCAAATTTATAATTTTCGAAAAAAGAAAGCCAAAATACTGCGCGTTTTACAGAAAATAATAATTTACCAATCAGTAAAATGTGAAGTGCTCAACAAAGTTGCTAAACACAGTTGCTGAAAATGTTAAACAAATACATTTTGCTTGTTTACCTCTCTCTGTCTCTCTCTCTCTCTCTCTAGTTAAAGGATGTAATGCATTTCGAATGTCAAGATTTTGTTCAACACATAAATTGATGGTGTAGAAATGCTTATAAAACATCATAGAGTAGCTTAAAATACGAATCTTTCAACACTGAACGCTATGCCATCTTTAACTAAAGAAAAAAAATTAAATTTTAGACAAAATGCATTTTGGAAGTCTGTTTCTCTCATATAGACATATATTCACTATTTACTTTTTAACGTTCATGTTTGATTTTTCTTGCAATTTATTCATATGTGAACCGCAACATTCCTTTACTTCTACTGACGATCATCTGCGATTATCTGGATAGCGTACTCGTGGGACTATTTTAATTTCCCGGCTTATCCTCATTGCCATTCTGTATCGTGCGTATCGTCAAAGTATCGACAAAGCCTCTATCGACCGTTGTATCTTTTTTTGCTCTCGAAGCCTCGCGCACATTTGCATCGAAATGAAAACATTCCCATTTGATCACCATCTCCATTGCAGAGGCCTTTTGTCTTTGCCCCTGCCACTGAATGGACGTTCCCTGTATCATGAATTTGTACACATCCGCCATTCACGGTCTGTCGCGGGAATGTCCTTGTCTTTATTGAGATGGTCTTCGAAGCACTCTTATCCTTTATTTTACTGTTTACTCTCTTCATTTTAAAAATATCTAGGAAACAATTTTTTCTTTTTCAATTAATTATCGGCATTTTGCATTATAATTAACTTAGTTACACGCAAATGGCGGTTTTTGTTACTCGACCATTTGCACTTGATTAAATATGTTATTATTAAAAAAAATTTTTTAATGAATTGTAATAATTCATTAATTATAAAATTTCATACGATTACAAAATAATATAATTATATACATATGTGGTACGAAAAATAAACAATATTTCAGTATACACATTTGTAAGAGAGAACGAAAAATAATTTCTTTTTTTTTCAATGAAATCTATTTTTCTAATTCTTCAAGAGAAATGCAAGTGCATGAGTTCTATTTTTTTTTTACTTCGTAGTCAGAAGGAGCTTACATATACTGGCTAAGTTTGAACGACCAGTTTCATAGCAGTTCGGTCATATTTCATACTTTCCCGTTTGCATATTCTTCCGGAAATAATAGAGAGAGCGTTTCCGCAGCACGTGACGAAAGGCGACGTGTTATCCACATAAGTCGCAGATTACTGTCCGCGCAGGTAACCTGCCACTCCTCTTGCGTGTGATCTGCATGAATAAATCATACGAGATAGAGAGGAGGAGGGAGAAGAAAATGAGGTGGCGATAACCTATTTTATTTGATTTTAAAAACAAGTTCACGACGCTTCTGTAACACGTTCTTCTAAAAAATGTATCGTACATATCTTACAAATATTCATCTCACAAAAAAGTCGTAACATATATTTATTTTTATTTTACTTTAAAGTATGTCCTATTATTTAAGAGTTTCAATGTGACGCTCAATACTAAACTGCACTTTCTCCAACGTGTTAACAAATTTCAGGGATTATTACGTATGTAAATGTTAACTTATCGATAAAATACTTTCATCGAAAGAGTTAATGACATTAATAAAAAAACAGTAAATTTGTTCTTTTTAAAGAAACTGTTGGCTTGTTAACAGATACTTATATTTTGATATTTAATTCTCGAAGCTAACCTTTTTATTTATAATTATTTATTTTCATTTATTTATCAATGACAGGACAATGATCGATGTAATAAAACGGATATCTATTGTTAAATGTACGATAATTAATATACTAATCCTTCAATGCGTTTCATTTATATATATATATATATATATATATATATATGTATCATGTATCGGCATTTCTGCACAATCTCTCGGTGCGGCGGAATGTGCGTAAATAATTGATTTATCATACGATTCTCTCGCGCAACGATTCTGTGGTTCTCGTTTAATCGAAGTTCATACGCATCGCATACGAGTCTCCGTTCACCACGATGCTGCGATCAGGTTTATCAGCGATATTGCCATTACTACTTCATTGTGGAATTGCACTAGTGTTCCCAGTAATCGATATCGCGCCGCACACCCAGCTGTAAGCACGCTCGTAAAGCTTGAACTCGAGTTCACGGCATTCCGACTGCTGAGATACGAGCTCTCCCTCTTTTCCCTGCCTCCTTCCTTCCTTCTCGTTTTTCTTCCTCCTGCTTCCAATTTTTTTAGCTAATGATTTTATTTATTTACGTTAGACACATATTACGTATTTTGGAAAACATGTTTTTAAATATTTTTGCTATATACTTTTTATTTTATTTCATGTTATATGCGATATAATATATGATAACAGTAATTTGGTATTAGAAACGTTTTAGCTTCTTATACAATAATGAATTTATATGATATATTTTACACTAAATGTTTTAAATTAATTAAAATTTTATTTGTGTGTTGCATATTACACACATATTTTATAATGCTACAACCTAACGTAACTGTAGTTTATAATTAAGTAAATGTAGGTATTATCTGCTCACAAACACCGGTCGATAGAAATTACTTTCTCACTCAAACTGTTAAACTCGTTTTATATTGATTTAATCAACAGAGTGGCTGGTTAAATTATATAAGGATGAAGATTTTTTAAAATTGTGTGTGTGTGTGTGTGTGTGTGAGAGAAACTTCAAGTTGACACAGTTATACAGAGGCAAAGATATATATTATACATTTAGATACACACGATATACATTTTTATACTTTCACTTTTAAATACAATTTTTATTTTTGCAAATATATTTTATAAACACCGATTATTTCCCTAATTTCTGAGATAGGAGTGATTATGAAACAAATTGTGGCAGATATTGTTAGGTCACGCAATGTGTTTTGTCGTATTTTCTCATGTCAAGCGATGCACAAATAATAAATATTGACGCAGGTTTGCTGGCGCCAGGTCTTTAAACTCTCTTCAGACTTACTTTTATGGCAGATGATTGATGCGGAAATTGGCACGTCGTCTTCTTAGATGGCCATCTTCCACACGCGATCTTCGTAAAAAATCTGCATAGTCAACGAAATTCTGCAATTTTGTCCCAAAATTCCACGATATTGTACTATAATCATTCTACATTAAATAGAAACGTAGAATATATTAAGAATGAAAAAGGAAAAATAAAAAAATGTTTACATTAATTTAAAAAATATTAACAAAATCTTTAACTGCGGACTTAGGTATAGTGTTAATACAATATATAATATTAATACAAATTGATATAATGTTTGTGCATTATAAGTTTTATTATTACTGAAATTGTGTGTTTTGAATATATTTCTTTAATAATATAATATATTTTTTACAATACTTTCTCTCTCTTACTTTTTTCTCTTTTAAAGAAACTTGATAAATGCAAGACTGACGGTTGTGGGTTTCATACAGATTTTGTGTTTACTGAGCTTTTTCACCCTCTCTGTTGGGAAACTTGGAGATCGAATGGCAAATAGGAGATATCGAATTCTCCCTTCGGTTCCGCCGCAATAGGAGCAAACATGGGACTTAATATCGAATCGTTAGCCCGTAATGAGAGACGTGACCTTCTCTGCAAATGCCTGAGTGCATTGATGCACAAATTGGAACACACTCGTCTATCTGGTCGCCATTCGCAATGCACTTCAATCGAGGTCCGTAGTAAATATTTAAAGATTTCACTGGCAGCACTCTGATATCTAGAGTTAAAGAGAATCGTGTGTTTTATTTGTTTGAAGAGCCGATTCGAGAAATTATTACAGAGTAATGTGTGACGTGTATTAAATATTTAAATTATTTCTTTTATATATTCTAATTGATATCTTCCATTATTTTGATAATAAAATATTACTGTTTAGAAGATTATGCACGGAAAGAACGGTTTTAATGGAGTGTCTAAAAAGTTAGCCAGATACAAATCTGAAAATAGTTTTTTGTTATATTATCAAAAAAAAAATAATGATGTAGATCACTTAAGTGTTAATGACAATTCTGTAAACAAATTTAATGTTTTAACATTCAATTTGAACGTCCTACATAATTATATTTTGATGATTCAACAAAATTATTTTTAGATCTATATCTAAATTCCAAAATATTTGCTGGTTATTGTCATGCTATTATAATGGCGTTAGCAATGGATAAAGACTCGGCGATAACCAGCACACCTTCTGATGTCTTTGAGTAAGATATCCGTGAAAGCCTCAAAAATATTAATAGATCTGTAGCTAGCTAAAATTTTAGACACTTCAGCAAAATCCTCGGTAAAATTACTCTCCGTGTGATTTTAAATATAGTGACAAATTAATTTCTTTTATCCAATATTAAAAATATGTATGTGATATTTTTAATATTTTATAAAACAATAAAATTTGATATTTTACGCATAATATTGGTAAATTTATCAAATAAATAATATAATTAGAAATATTCTTTTCTTAAGGATTTCACAAACGCAAATATTATTAGATAAATAAGAACAGTAAACGTACTGAGAGGTTTTGCGTAAAAATTTCGATAGTATTGACAGATCTTGCAAAAATTGTCTTTTCTTGGAAAGACGTTCAAGGTCGCAATTTAATTATTTGTCTTGTATACTTAGCGACGGAGAGGATAAAATCGAGGCTGTATTAAAGAGACTGTTGATGACGGCGATGGGACTGTGAAAAGACCTTCAGCAGACATGGATTTACGATTATTGCCGGAGATTATTTCTTCCATTCTCAAATAATTCTTTATTCGGCGGGATACGCCAAGGTGTACGAGCGGCACGTGCGTCTTTACATTGATGAAAATCACTATTATATATTACTGTTGAATCATATTGGATATGCGCGCGTTAAACAGCATTATGCGAAAAGTTATATACAATATTTATTAACGTGAATCATAATAATAGTGTGCAAATTCGTAAAAAGATAAATAC
Source organism: Cyphomyrmex costatus (assembly GCF_001594065.2). Taxonomy (NCBI): domain Eukaryota; kingdom Metazoa; phylum Arthropoda; class Insecta; order Hymenoptera; family Formicidae; genus Cyphomyrmex; species Cyphomyrmex costatus. Next base: position 423,312 of record NW_017279525.1, read on the forward strand.
AGTCGGACAAGGCAATTTTAGTTTTCTACCGAGGTTATAAATATGATTTGTGTTTGATGACAATTTCGGATTATCGTATCAATTATCCTTGACTCACAAAGTCGGAAACAAAACGATTAAAATATCAAAGAGAGAAATTGTATTCCGGTATCATATGTACATACCACGCGCACGCGTGGACCTTGAAGGAGAATAAACTTTGAGAAATTGAGTTTCCGTTTATTCTTTAAGGTTAGATCTAGTCTTTTTGGCGAGGAATATATAAAGTCTTCAACAAGTTGCGGACTCGCTTTTGTTGACATTACATAAATTCACAATGGTTACGATAAAATTGTTCACACAAAAGCTGACTGTAGTCGTCGACAAACTGACTAAAGGGACATTTTATTTGTGTTTGTCTAATTATATAGTACTCTCGTTTCGTAATTAGAATACGGATTATAGTGATATAGAAATGAAGTTGAAATAAATATTCGTTCTTCCGGCAATTTTGCTCAGATATCAAAACTTATTATATGAGTTTAATACTATGAGTTTCTCGCATCCGTTATTTACACAAAACATTTGTTATCTATTCGCTGAAAGCGTTGCATTGTTTCACCAGTTAATAGCACTGCAGCGGCACTTGTATAATCTGTTAAATCCGATTTAATATGAAATTGCATTGCTATGATCCCAAGATTCAAGGCCAATTTTAATAATAAGAATATTTTTGTTGGTTTTTGTAGTTTTTATACATTCACTATTTTGTTAAAGCATCTAAAAATTTAATTAGATAATAAGTAAACTAAGGTAGACTAAAGTAAACATTTAAATAGATACTTCACAGTAAAAACGTCCTCTTTATGTATAATATTATCCACGAATATCGAAGAAGTATTTACATTAGCAATTGTAAACGAAATTCTGATGGAAAATATAAAATAATGTCCAGAGAACGTATTGGATGTGGAACATATTCTAAAACGCTCTTTTCGTGGAGCGTTGCTTGAAAAACGCCGTTTCGCATTCATCTCTATCTTCCATTATCCTAACGATAGACACATATCTCTAATGCATCTCACCTTTCGGCGCGCACATGTCCGACACGTCGTTTACACGGGAACGTTACGCAGAGGCGTTCAATGATTTATGAGAACGCGTTATGCAAATCGACAGCATCTCGAGCACACGTATAGGTACGCGCACCCGCACGCGCATACACACGACGTGCCAGAGCTAAACAATATTCACCGGTCTTGTTATATACCCGTGCATAAATACTATCGTTCGCAGCGAAGAGATAGACGAGAATACGAGGTGAATCGTGATTCACTCAGAGCGAAAATAGAGCAAGAGAGGGAGTCGGAGTAATACGACATGGTGGGAGAGACTCTGGTAAAAAGAATCAGTACGATATATCAGTAATGGCTATACACAGCAGCATCGAGATCGCGTTAACCTCTGCTCTTATTGCCGTCTTTCTCGTGCACGACGTATTCCAATGACAAATTTACTCGATGATAATCGTATCGTAGACCAATAATTAATCGGTCCGTATGGTCGAGTCATATCCTTTGGTGTGCATATTATATTTAAAATATTTTCTCCTCGTTTTATATATTATACGTACATTTATCTCTGAATACGTCACTCTAATTCTCATAAAAGAAGACGACGATCACACGTTGCATATATGGCAGAAATATAATTTATTATATTATACGACTCCTTTTCCTCATAATACATTATAAATTCTTCTTCCTCTCCATTTATCGACACATAACTTACGTATATCTTATGCTCGTGGTTCGTCCATCGAAACGTTCTTTTGCTAGAGCTATGAGATATAATAAAAGTAAAAGCGATATAGAGGAATCGGGATTGAGATCGACGGATTGATGAGACCGAGCTCGCAGCGGGATCGCGAAGCCTGTAATCGGTCACGTTTCGTGCATTCACTGTGGTAAAATCCAATGTAAGTCTATACATACGTGCAGCAAATGGTTAAACTATAATTCACCATTCAAAAAGAGAACGAATCTTATAAGTTGTCATAATTTCAAGTTTTACTCCGTAAATCATTAACAAGATTTTTTGTCACTTAAAAAAATGTCTTTTAACAGACATTTGATCACAAATTTTAGCAAATCATATATTTGTCCTTATCTATCCACAATTTTTGTCGTTATTATTAAAAATTGAAAAAATTGTTGATTGTATTAAATGAGTTCTGACATGAAAGAGATGTCAATATTACTTTTGTCAAAGATTTATGGCTAAAATACACGTCTAGCATAAACTTTCGGTTTCGGAAACGAATAGATGGCATGAGTTATCGCGGTTGGAAGATACGAGTATCACGTTGAATCATTAGGGGGAAACGTGGAAGACGATGTGCAAGAGAGGAAAATACTATGAGCTTCAAGCGAAGAAGACGGCAATTCAATAATTGGTCACGTTTGGCGCATTTGCCACGCCAGGAAGAAGTTAGATAAACGTTTAACACACACATAGGCGCATACACAGACATTGTACAACGCGCTCGCATACCGCAACATTTCGGGCATGTTGAGGCATTTTTCAAGTTTGGCGGTGGCATGGCGGTACGATACTAGAGAGAGAGAAAGAGAGAGTTTAGCGCGGCACGTAGCGGCGATAATTATTCGAGTTTATTGCCTAATGAAGGCGGAGAATAATCCGGCTAATAGCTACTTTGTATCCCGATACGGGAGACACAACGCATAGGATATATGGGACGACGTTAAAGTTAATTGACGACTCGGGATACACGTGCGAAACATGGCGACAAGAAGTTAATTGAATATCCCACGTGTGATGAACTGCCACGGCGGCGAATTGATTGGCATATGTCCGTAGTTGTATACTAGAGAGATCAGTTCTGTCCTATGAGAATCATATAGACACCAATGATTTGATGAATATAGATCACGTGTAGAAGTGTCAATTATGGACAGTTATACGAATTTCTACTGAATATTCCGCTTAACGGGCAGCACGATTTTTAGACACTTTTGACAGTTAGAAAAAAGGTTGAATATTTATCTGTTTTATGCAGGCTACAACATGGGTTAATAATTATAAACCAACTTTATTAGAAGGAGAAAGGATAGAGCGAGAGAAAGAGAGAGAGGGGGGAGAGAACGGGAGAGAATTATATATGTTAAATAATATATAATTCTTATATAAAAGTGTTCCAAAAGATTTCGACCTGAAAAATATGGACTTTATTAATTTATTTTTCCATTATCATCATCATTATTTTACTATCGTAATTAAAAATAAATTTAATAATAATTTATTTCGTTAACACACCACGTGTAATGCATAATTCTGAATCTAAATACAATGCAATGTTTATCATTCAAACAGGATTGTAACATATTTAATATAGCTTTAGTGTATTTTTATGTGTGATATCCATATGTACCAACAGAATTCAATATGTATCATTCAATCTTAGGATCAAACTCTCTTTTTTTTCTTTTACGTATATTTGAAAAAGAACGTCTCTAATTTTTTGCAACAATTTAAGAATTGTATTTAAGAATTTGTATAGAATATATGATTGTATTTAATTAATTGTTTGTGAACATTTCCCATATTACAATATTATTATTTTTATAAAATATGTTGTGAAAGTAAAAATATTTATTATATTATTAGAAGAAATCGATTATATTTACAATTAAGCAGATTGATTAATCCGTATATTGACAATTATTTATTACTCTGCTTATATAATAAAGTTTCAGGATAGACATATACATATATACTCAAGAGAAAGTAATTATAATAAAAACGTCGGGGTTACAGTAAAGCCATAGAAGGAGTTCATCGCGTAAAAGAGTTTTTTTTTTTTTAATTCTTTGTATAATGCAGCAACAATCTCTCGCGATAATAATGCAAACTCGTTTTCATCTCTCAATTCCGTCATCATCGCCCTTTTTAATCGTACTTTTTTTTTCCGCGCCACTGCACGCCTTATATTTTTAATATCCCATTTAATCTCCCGGCCACGTGTTTGCCTCTATCTCTACATTCTAGTTCGTATGTGCAACGGAATAGGGCATCCCATCGTGATTTATCCGCCAAACCTTTACGATCTATCTCGTACAGAAGGAACTCATGGAACTTCTAGATATAAACTTTGCGTTATGATCGCCTATAAAACTGCCGGTCGCGCTATTACGAGGCCAGACTCTTTCACTTAAAGTCGTTTCCCTTTTCTCTTACGTCAATCGTTTTTTCATCATCGGTTTTTTACAGGATAATTTCACTCAACCGATCGCGCCGGTTCGTTTTTCTTTCTCACCGCAAGTTTTTACGTCACAGAGGAGTGTCAGGTGCGAAACAGCTTCAACAGAACGAGCGCGATTCGTGAGAGTGTTCGAAGTTATCGTCAAGTACTCGTTTTCTGAAGTGAAATCGAGACTTTAATGCATTCTATATGTGTCTTGTACTTCATTTACATTTTAATTTATATGAACATATAATAGTGGAAGCTTATCTCACGTAGACGCTAACTCGCGTATTGCGCGCTCGCGATTTTTATTACGAGAAAAATTTGTCACATCAAGATAAGGACCATCTGTTGCACTAGAAATTCTGATAGCTTCAATTGAAATGATAATTTACATTTCGCTTCTCTGTCGCAACCAGACGCGATAACGATTGTATGCGTCCCTATTTCAAATGTCAATCACATTTATATACGCACAACGGTCACTTAACAATGAATAGCTATGAGCTTATGTCACGGGGAGTCTTTAAATCGGTTCTGTTTTTGTTTTTTAATCTAAATGGCTTTATAAATCTTTTTTCTACATGATTAAATAAATGCGACGTAAAATTCTGTAAATTATTTTTACTTACATTTTTTAAAATTGTTATGTATGTCGTTATTCATACAAACGTCACGTCGCATTTGAAATAACATTTAACGATAGATTACAGTAATTTTCTCGCAAATAATATTTCAATGTTAGACTCTCTTAGCTACACATATTGCGAACTAACTTCATATTTAACTTCACTAAGAGGCTTGGTTCGTTTGTTGTTATTCGGAATACCTCTCGTATATACCCACAGACAGATAACGGGTGCGGATCATGCGAGAAACGTATAGGTACACGCCACCCATACAAATTTGCAGGTAAACTGGTTTTCGGTTTTCTCTGCGGGGGAGATTGCCAACGTCCCAAATTGTCCAGCGTGCAAATGTCAATTGTTGCGTATGCCTCTCGGAATGTTAACACGTAAGTAAGTACACGTAACGGATACACTTGTGACGAATCTAGAAAAAAGAAACGTGACGTGTGCCCAGTCGGTTTGCAAGTCGCTCGCGCCACGATTACAGTTTGTTTTGTCTCGACGTTGTCGATTTAGTACGTGTGTACATACACATAATCTCTTGATTGCACTGCACTGAAGAAATTATTAGCATTGTAAAGCAGTACCTAGTTATGGCTCGATTGAGATTCCGTGTGTGATTAGGAATGCAGACAGTTTATTACCTATAAATTATCATAGCGCCGTGCCTTAATTGTTATGCCAGTATAATGAAACGTCAATGATGCGACACCAACGCACTTCCTGCGACTAATTAGCCTGCGGCTTCCTTGGACTCAATCAGATTCAATCAACTGTGATTGATGGCTGATGTATTAATTAATTGAGAATTATGCAGACTGACACATTTTACTAATTTTACTGAACAATCGATTGTGTCGAAGATTGCTGTTCGTTAAATAAATGAATTATTCGATGTTGTATATTCGATGCTATATGCTGTTGTATGTTACAGGTACATTATTGAAAATTGTAATAATTTATAATTTATTGATATGTTCACTCAAAAGTATATTTTATATAACAAATGAATTTTTTTATTACACGTATATTTGCATATTTGTTTTTTTACATTACTTATATGGAATTATTGATGTGATATAATGAGAAAATTGTACTTTATTATATTACCGTAATGAGACACATATAAATAGATTTGCATTATTTTGTTTCTGAATATATTCTCGTGTTGTTTGTTGCATATTGATGCATTAAAGTGCAATTAGCATATAGTTTTTGTTTGCATACGGATTGAGCACGTTATTATCAAATTATGGTAAATGGTCTATGTACGTTAAACCTGGGGCTATAACGTAATACGAAAATTTAATGCCCCGTACACGTTTGAAGCGCACGTGTTTACACGCTAATGCTTGTTCGTTGAATCTGACATGATGGCACTTTGAGAACTCGCTATATAAATGAACCGCCTAATTCGGTTGCCTTTGAGAGCTACGATACCTTTATCCGTCCATTAATCGGAAGGACGGACCATCCGTCCCGCTATGATTAGTATCCATTGAGGGATTTTTTCGGTAAGATTTTATATGGATTTTACGGCATTATTGGAAAATAATAAAAAAAACCCAAGATAAATTATTTGTAACTTAATTTAAATTTTTATAATTAAAGAAAATTTTTTTTTGCTTTGATTTTATATTTCTTTCACAATTGGCGCAATCTAAAAAGATTTCATTTTATTTTGTGAGACTAACACTTGGCGCCTTTTTTTCCTTTTCTTTAAAAAGATAATTTTGTTATAAAATCAACAGTAAATCTTGTTGAAATATACTGAATTTCGTAAAAGGCTGTCAAAACAGTAAGTCTTGTGATTTTCATTATGAAGAACGAGGGGCTGGATTGCGTGCAACAGCATTCGCTAATTGGCAAGCAAATTGCAACGTATTTAATACACACAAACGTTAAGATTACTACGTATCTCTCACACGTACGCTACACCATAAAAGTCGCGTACGTTTAACTGTTGTATTATAATGTATAAGTACGTACACGTCAGTCAGGTCAGCTTGGTCCCACACTCCGCCATATCTCTAAAATAAAAATAACACGTATATTGATATAATGCATCGTATAATGATAATAATTTACATATCAGTTTGTAACGATTTTAGAAGAATATTAATTAATTGACATCGGTGGTAAAAAAAATGCCGATAACAATCGTTAATTAACAATGTATCTTTATCATGTAGCAATTCAATTTCTTTGTATACTTTTCTGATGAGAATATTAATTTTGATGTATACAATTAACGTGGATATCGATTATTAGTAAGTAACTCGAGTAATGAAACAGAAGATTTTAAAAACTGTTAGTGGACAATATGTCCATTAATTACAAAAATTAAATAAAAACGTAAAGGCTATTAAGAGTCAACGCTGTTAGCAGTGCGCAAAATATATAATCTTAAAATCTAAAACATATTAGATATTATGTCGAACGTTTCGATCCTTAGTTTCGGATCATCATCAGCGACAAATACAATATAGAATTAAAAATTACTCAGAGTTGCAAACAATGATGTTGTTCCGTAGTATGTAATACAACCAATCTGAGGTAAGACTATCACTTCTTCAGGTGAAAGTATGTGTGTGTACATTAGTTTGAATAATTGAGTATGTCTGTGAAATATACAATACATCAAGAATTGAAAAATTACATTAAAAGGTTTTTAATAATGAAAATTTGATAAAACAGTAGAAATTAAATACTCAATAAGCTTATAATTCAATTATATTATTAATTTATTAAAAATTTTTTATAATATTTCCATCATTGTCGTTTTTTGTTGTCTCTTAAGATATCACTAAACGTAACGTCTTTGTCGTTCTACATCTATTATAGTTGCCACACCCTTTTGTTTGCCAGCACAATGTTAAGATTCTCTTTTCCGGACAAGGAGCCGGATGTGTTAAAGGTTTACTTTGTAATCCGATTATTAACACCGAGCGAATTAACGCCTATAATAGCGAAATCCTCAATGTGCGCATAAATTTCCGTTTTATCTATTTTTTAGCTTTTAATCAGAAAAATGTAAATAGCTATATATTATAACGTAGATGTTATAGAAAAAGATAAAGATTGATACCGACTTTAATAATAATTTAATATTATTCTGTATTTATTGACATTTATCATAACTTGTTTTATATGTATATTTACATTTGTCGTGTTTTTTTTGCTTTTATATCCATAGAATCTTTATGATCTCTGCATCTTTTAAAGCTGTTGATATTTTTTCTGATTGAGTTACAATCCTCACTTCAATCTTCTTTATTATTAGTGTCGCTCACTCAAGAACTCCATTTATCTATCCAATGTTGTCGCGAATAAAACCATTTCACGTTGCTGCGTTATGTTTATCTTGAGAGGTAGCCAGATGCTGTTTAAGCAATCTCAGCTCTACCGCGTATCTTCTTACTGAGTCAATTTATAACTTCTGCTGAATAGCCTATCGCGATGGACTTACTTTCCATGGAAAGGCATGGATAGACGCGAGGAATTCCGAGGAGGTACGATCGCTCAGATAACGCGCGACTTTTTCGTATCTCACTTCAACCGTGCTGCATTATTCGCCATACAATTGCCTTTCGGACATCATTACCTCCACCTATTTCGTAACGTCTTACGTCATTGCGAGTGCTTGGTTGCAACCAGAATTACGATTTATCTTCCCTGGCGCGTACGCCACGCCAACGTACCCGTCATACACATCGGAGACAGGGAAATGTTGAAATACGTATCTACCGCGTAATTGGTACCGTTGACGCGGAGTTCCAACTCCAAAGGTTTATTACGATGAGCACATATGTCCAACTATAATGCGGGGGTGAAGACGGAGGATTGCCTAACATAATGCGAAGATAGATTATATGCACGCGTGTCCACTCTCTCTCTTCCTACTTCGAATATTTATGAATATTTTATACTAATTAATTTTTCCAATATTTACGAGCTGTGTAATTTCAAGTAGTTTTTTCATTCCATCCGTTCCGTGTTAAACTGTAAAAGAGATCATGGACTCACTGTGTATCGTGATGTTATCTTATTGAATTATCCACCTTCTTTTCCTTGCCCTTCTTCCTGGTTGTCGTAAATTAACTTGTACTTTATTAACGTCTTAAAAAATCTGCAGCAATAACAAATTCCACTTCGTGTAATAATTGTGAAATGTGATTTAATGACAATCATTTAAGCAATATAGCGAAGAGTTCAATGCGGATTTTATTCTATTAGCTAGCATAGACCAAAAATGTTAAATGTTACATCGTGTGATTAATGTATTATACACTAGTGTTTGAATCATTAGAAATATATTAAATGTACATATTATTTTATTTTCATTACTTCAGCAATGTAAGAAGAGATTTTGCCATTTGGATATTTTGAGACTATTTCTTAAAATAGAATGGCAAAGTGATATAATTCTCTCAATATAAAGTCTAATTTAATTTTCTAATATTATACTCGTAAAAGTTAAATCCAATATAGGTCAGGATGCTTTTGAGAGATCAGGATACTAGTTTTTTTTAAATTGTAGTTATATTTATATAGTGCAAATAAAATAGCGATCCTATATAAGTTTGCTACAATCAATCTTAATATTGTATATATAACTACAAACATATTTGAAAAATAAATATCTTTAGCCACTTTGCGTGTTTGTAAAATTCTATTGAATTTTTTGTGATATATGATTTATGGCAAGTAACCACACAAGAAAAACACAAATCTTTACGATACAAAATACGATAAAAATTTATTTTAAATGTTTGCAATCCTCTGTCACGCCAGACACACCGCGAGCTCATTAAATTATAAAACTCTTCGCATTAATGCTGCGCGACTAATGCAACTACCGGATAATATGTCTTCCACGTTTATGAATATTATATCTCTGTGGTGAACATGATACATTAATTTAATATAGACTATGACTGCTAACACTGAAATAATATTTCGAAATGATAGTGAACGTAATTTAACAGAATTTCCAAGATAATATAGGTTGGCTGCATCATCGTGCATTCGTTTACGTGTTAATGCGCACGCAATTCTAAATCAGTAGACTTGAATAATAATATCTGAAAATTTATAATTAACTATTTGATACGATATAAAATTGTTCCAGTAATTGATAGTCGATAATGATTGAGATCCACTTCAAGTTCGGGACCGTTTCGGGTTATTTAGCGGTGCTTCAATCTAATCACTCACAAAGCTAGTAATTACCTCATTGTTCTCGATAATTGTTGATGATAATTAATAGCAATAATGGAACGTTCGCCAAATTGCAGTTTTCTGTAAGACTGGCTATAATTATAATTAATTTAAAATTGACAACGATGATGATAATATTATTCCATTTTTTATGACTGTTGTTTGTGTTTTATGACTATGTTGCACTTATAAATTAAAATTTTTTATTTGTTAGATATATTAACGAAGATAAACTAAACTTGGAAGGAGGGCTAAGAAAATTATAGATATATTAGAAATAAAACATTAATTTACTATTTTAATAAAAAATTAAAATATTAAGTAGGTATTATAAAATTAAACAAATAATCAAATATTTTTCATATATTCGCCAATAATAGTACATACGTCATGATTATACCTTACGTACTTGAATGGCGTACAAGTAGAATGATTCGATCTTATCTTATGATGGGCGTCTTCCGGAAAACTTTACAGGATACACGAAAACTAGTTAGGCGGATCTGATTATGCATATAACACGCGCTCGGGTTCTATTCTTATCGCTAATATTAATGACATTGAAAAGCTCGCGTGACAAGCCGTGATTTATGTCCGTTTCGTTTTTCGTTGTCTGCAGATCTCTCACGATTGCGTCTTTGCGCATATGCGGTCCGCAGAGGCCGTGCGTATATAATATTCCGCGACCGTCGGTGATTTCCGGGTGCATACGATTCTCATCGCGTGGATCTCCCTAACAAGCGGAATTTGTGGCCGAGGGAAACATCCATCTACCGAAGGTTGGCATTCGCGACGACGAAGGTCGGTAACCTGGTGGGAACCGGCCATCTCCGGACCTACTTAAGGAACAATGATAGTTCTTTGCTAATGAGCCGCTACCTCTGTACTATGCCGGGCGTAGTAATAGTAAACAGTAGCTTCCTAATTGTTTGATTTCTCCATCTTCATCAGATGTGGCTGTCGCGATCATATACAACAAGCAACTTCACGCATGATTCCTCCGAGAACTTCGGAATTATGTTGCATCCATATAATCGCCGCGCGTTTATCGTGCAATTCTTACGAAGAGATGTTATTTTCTGCCAATTTCTGCGCGTAGTATGAATGAAAGGAAAGCAAATTGTTTCCGAACTGATTGCGCGCGATCACGTGTATATTTTTGCTATGGCTAAAAATAAAGCGCGTTCAACAAACGTGGAAATTGTTTCATACAGTCGCATGAGAGACGAGATATTATACATAACGATTTTTATTTATGGATCTCTTTTTCCAAGAGTGCAGCTTTCGTCATTCTTTCTTTTGCCGCAATTACAGCGCTCCCACAGATATTATCGACTATCTTTCCATTCACCCTTGAGAAATGGTGTTTTAATCCGGTGTCTCATCGTCGATAATTAGAATGTTTGTCACACCTTTCTCGTGTTTACTAATTTGTCAAAACGGTGGCATACATTTTCGTAATAGCTTCTCACGATGAGATAATTGTGCGAGGACAGAATACATCAACGTGGCCCGGTTTACGTGTGGTTGAAGGAATTTCGTAAATCCATTTGATCTCTTTGCAAATCGAGGGCGCGGGCTTAAGGAACGATGTTGCATCCGACAGCGACGAGAATAAATTCGTGATGGCAGCGATTTAAAGCCTACACATCTCGTCTTCCAGACACTTCCTTTCGACATATTTTTGGATCCGGAGTTGTGCCACTTATTTCTCAAATTAGACTCCCGTCTGTAACTTTATATTTTTTTTCTAATTTTTCAATACTTATTTTTATTTTTGTCAACATACTAGCTACGTTAATAAAATGTATCGAGATTTTTAATATCTTCTAAGCTACGAATATATTAAAGTTTATTGAAAAAGTTCGAATTATATTAAGTCCAATAAAAGATGGAGTCTTTTTTTAATAAAAAGAGTATTTGACAATTGTTTCTAATTCTAGAACCACGTATTTAGTCTTGATCTCTGTTCGTGCTTCAATATTGATAAATTGATTAATTTTTAAGAGTGGAATGTGTGAAACCAAAAGAACGCCAATAATTGGCGTCGAGCATGTTCCTTGATTAAAATTCTGTGAAATTTTCAAGAATTAATAGGACTCATCAGAACCGTCCACACTGTGCGGGCTTGCTTGGATTCTGGGTTTCACGAAAAATACATTTCAATTCTATTAAAGCTGCTTGTATTTAATCTGGAGCTCCTGTTCGTTTTTCGTTCAATTCACAAAATGGTCTGTAGAAAAGAATCGTTCTCGAAAATTAGACTGAGATCTTTTTTAGGAGCATGAAGAATTTGAGGAAAAAGTCATGAAAAACGGTTTGATAATATAAGCAAAGAAATATAACATTTAGCTGCAGCCGACAAAAAATCGAGATATTTTAACACACGAAAGTTTTCCGATTTTCAATTATCTTATACTCGATCGGATTATTTCTCCAGAATTATTTATTTACGTACAGCTTTTATATTTTGTTTATTACTTGACACATGTTTTTAACGAGAAGTGTTGTTTAGATGTGTTTAATTGTTTCTTTCCTTTAAATTATAATCGCAGGTTCGAATCATTTTTATCGTAGTATGGGAAAAAGGAAAAAGTAAAAAAGGAGAATAAACTTTCAAACCTTTTATCCGTTTTACGATGGGGATTTAGAGTTTTCGTGAGAGATTCGATCGCCGGAAATGAGAAAATCGGCTTCTGCACAAGCGTGATAAGGGCTACATACACAGTATAGTGGCCTCTTATTGCGGATTAGTTGCTTGTGGCTATAGATTTTGTAAGATGGATTAGATGAAAGTTTTTCATTCTGATGAAACTTTTTGTTTTATAATGTACATATCTATAAATACTTTAGCAAGGCAATTAATGTAAGTCATAGTATAAGCATTAATATAATATTATATATAATTAGTACTTTCCTTAAAATATTTTATAAAATATTCTCTATTTTATTTTATATTATATTAGTTGTTTTTTTAATAATTTTATATTTTATATTTTTATTTATTTATTTTAATATTTTTAAAATTTCTTTATTATTTGATCATTGCAAAATTTAAAGCATTTGTTAAATTATATTTAAATTTTAATATATCTACTTAATTGTCAAGTATTAACTTTTGTATGAAAAATAATTAGAAATTATAATGAAATTTTTTGAACGCTTGGTAAATTCTTGTAGCTGAAATTTCTTCTATGGTGATATGTAGCATAATTATTTCTTCGCTAAAACAACATTTTTCCGATATGAATCTCTTCCACTTTTGCATACTTCATAAATCCTGCCATAGCTCTTTGCTGCAAACTATATGACGATCATAAGTTTGTGTCTCTCTCTCTCTCTCTCTCTCTCTCCCCCCCCCCC
>NW_017279528.1:0-410 GCF_001594065.2 Cyphomyrmex costatus
ATGTACGAGTTTTTGGTTTTACGCTCGCAATTCAGCACTTACTGACCAGAGTACGAAAAATCTTGAAATCACATAAATAAAAAAACTTTTGGAGCCTAAAATCAATTCGCTATCTGCTATTTAATTGGCACTTTTTACACTTGCACTGTTGGTATAATATGTATCGAAACAATAATTTTAATGTATGATATTGAAAGCACATTAAAACCACTTAATTTTACTAAACTAGTTTTACGATTTTGTTTATGATTCAATAAAGAATTCTAACTTATAATTATGCTAGCACCCCCACCATTAAACGTAATTTTTTGCTAAACCGTTCGAGCACACAAATTAGAGCCCATATTGTTAGCACACAAGTAATTCTGGCATAGGTGCCGTTTTGATCTTTGTGGCAGGTTCCTGCTTAA
>NW_017279529.1:0-497 GCF_001594065.2 Cyphomyrmex costatus
GGCGGTTCACGAAAATGGACGTGGTACGTAGTTCCCGCAGCGTTGGTGCCGCTAGTGTACGGGTAGTTAGAAGCATAACAAGAAAAAGGCCTCCATGGCCGCTCTCAGGTTTCTCTCTGGTGAGATTCACAAGGTATACGCAGAGAGAAACCTGAGAGAGGACATAACGACCTAAAACCTGTAACCACAAAATACTGCCGCGCACTACTGCCCACTGCAAAAGTGGATGTGAGCTACATGCCAGATCCACTATTCTGAGGATAACGCATATACTTTTCAAGACTGATGGTAAGTAGATATTCGCGGTTCGTATAATCGTATTCGCGCTACATAAAATGATCAGAATAAATATTCCTCCCTGCAACTACATATATGTATACTTACTTCCATGCGCGTGATGTTTATTATTAAGCTTAAAAGTATTAACATTAAAAATGTATATTACACCCATTTTTTTTACAAATATGTTAAAATATATCGCGCGTGTTTATATTTTA
>NW_017279530.1:0-1303 GCF_001594065.2 Cyphomyrmex costatus
CGAGCTCCGAACCCACGGATCTCAGCCGTCGTGGTTGCCTTTGACTGTGAAGCCGCGTCGTTGAGTGTTTCTTCCGTCGATTTTTTGTATTCGCCGGCGTATTTGGACGTGAGCAGCGCTCTGGCCTTCGCGTGGTGCTGTTTCATGTTCCGGTAGTCGATCGAGAAGATCGCCTCGACACCGTCCGCCGCGGCGCGCGACGCATCGTCACGGGACTCGACGAAGCTCGGTGTCGCGCGAGAGGTGAACCCCCACACCAGGGTCGCAGCACCGAGCGCGAACACCAGCAGCGCAGCGATCAGCGCGAAGTTGAAACGTCGCGCCCGACTCGTGGACCGCTTCGCGGCCGATGTTGTGTCTGATCGGTCCGACCCATCTGTCGAATCCGCAGCCGGGATCGTTGGCTTTGGCACCTGGGAACGAGACGTGGTCCGCCGAGCCACCGAAGCTGAACGGCTGGTCGCCGCAGCCTTCGTCTCGGACTGCCCAGTCTGGACTTGACCTGTCTGGACCTGACCTGTCTGGATTTGCGCGCTATCGGGTGCTTTGCTTGCGGCGGCTGAGCTGGGTTTACCGCTCGGCTTTTGAGTGGTCGCTGATTTCGCGGCCGCCTTTTTAGCGTTGTCGCCTCCAGAGGCACCAGTCTTCGTTGAGCCAGCTTTCGCTGGGCTCGGCGTGGCTGCGGTCTTCTTTGCCGGTGCTTTCTTTGCTGGTGCTTTCTTGCCGGGTGCCTTTTTTGCTGCGGCCTTTTGAGCCGCCGACTCACCGGCAATGCGGCGCCGATTAGCCGAACTTGCTGCTTTCTTCGCCTTGTCGTCAGCAGGCGTGCGATCACGAGAAGCCATCGGTGATTACTCCTGCCCTTGGCCTGATCGTCCGTCTTCGCCTGAGGTCGTGAAATTCTGACTGGACTTGGTTATCGGCCCGCCAGGGTCAGTGACGGCACCGGCTTGAACCGGCTCGTAAGCGCTGACCAGCCACTCATTGTTGATCTTCTTGAGCGAGACGATTCCGCGGGGGCTGATCTGTGTCGGCTCGTCTAAATCGCGACTTGAGACCACGCGGTCAATCGCGACCAACACCCTCGCGGTGTCGCCGTCGAGCGTTTCGATCGCAAGACCCTTCACTTGCGCTCGCGCACTCTTTTGTCGTGACGGCGCGAGTTCTTTGAACGCCTTGGTGGCGTCTTCTTCGAGCTTGTCGATGAAGTTATCGGTAACGAGCGGGCTCAACGTGTCCAAATACGGCTTGACATTGCCTGTCGTGTCGTAGGTGTTATAGGCGGAAGAGAACTTTTCAACCT
>NW_017279531.1:0-437 GCF_001594065.2 Cyphomyrmex costatus
ATTATAATGCTGTATTACTTTCTCACAGTAACCACCATACTTATCGATATATATATAATACTTGCTGAGAAGAACAAAAGCCAACTATGGACAATGGTTAATGTTGCCATAATCTTACGGAAAATTATCTTTTTTATTTATCAAAGTATCCTATTTCTTACAGTGAATTATTTTTGTCAAAGTATTTACAATAAGGTATGGTAAAATAAAATCATCACTAATTATTTGTAAGTAAAATAATAGGCACAAACAATTTTACATGAATGAAGTTGCATATGTATGTAGGTCTTCCCAAATGACGTAGTTTTATTCATTGGGTATAAAACTGTGAAATTTGCTATATTTTTTATATGTAAATACATGGTAGCGTTTCGTCATATAAATCAGGCCACAAACGTTATTACATATATATGTATATGTGCGTGCCGTTGATAAAT
>NW_017279532.1:0-436 GCF_001594065.2 Cyphomyrmex costatus
TTGTGTACCTGCAAAATATATAAATAATTTAAATAATTTCAATCATTTTTTTCAAAAATTACGATTATTGGCGTATTTGATTATAGGTAATAAATTTTTTTGGTATAATGTTATTACGAAATTGATTATCAGAACAATCCTTCACGATAATAATTATTAATTAGAATAATAATTTGTAAATGTATACTTATGAAGATATACGTGATTGAAAACTACTTATAACTTACACTCCAAAATCTTGAATAAAATATAGTGTTCTAAGTGAGAGATTAAACAGTATATATATGGGGCATTCCACGCCAAGTGAGCCATCCATTTTGCGAAGTTCCATGGATTTCGTTCATATTGCGTGAACTTGAATAGTTTGATGAACAAAGACTCTATGCCAAATAATATACCTGTAGGCCAACTGGTTACCGAACTGTAGAACCGTCAA
>NW_017279533.1:0-419 GCF_001594065.2 Cyphomyrmex costatus
CTCTCTTTTGTCGCATTTCAAACTTTTTCGTTATTACAACTTCTTAACATCCTTTCTCACCTTCCACTCACACCTCTACTATCTTCAACCCACCGGACCTCCTCCCTCCGCCCCTTCCCCTGACACAACCATCCACCCCCGCCGCTCCTCTCTTTCACCGTATTTTTACTTTTACAACATTTTAACATCCTCTCTCACCTTCAACTCACACCTCTACCATCTTCGACCCACCGGACCTCCTCCACTCGCCCCTCCATCTCCTCCCGCAACCCACCCCAGCCATCCCTCTCTTTCGTCGCATTTCAAACTTTTTCGTTATTACAACTTTTTAACATCCTCTCTTACCTTTCACTCGTGCCTCTACCATCTTCGGCCCACCGGACCTCCTCCACTCGCCCCTTCCCCTCCCCCTCCTCCCA
>NW_017279535.1:0-4057 GCF_001594065.2 Cyphomyrmex costatus
GAAAATCAAGACTACGCCAAATATACAATAATTTGGTATTGCCTCTTAAGGATGTTAGTAAATAAATGGTATATACTGACAGATTGGTTCAGACTTTTCCTTTCAATAAATCTAAAATTATATAATTCAGTACAAAGAATCAGTTCATTTATAATTATGTAAAAAATAGAGAGAAGAAATTAACAGAGATTCTAAAATTATCTGATATAATATTGATTCTAATCATTTCAGATGCGTTTAGAATTTCTATTAATTTGTTTTCTTTACTATTCTTTATATTAGATGTAGTAAAAAGAAAAGTTTTCTTTACTATTCTTTATATTAGATGTAGTAAAAAAAAATCTATTATTTTTGCATGAAATTGAAGGCATACATAATGGATTTATTTTTACTACATCTAATATAATTGTAAAAGAACTGATTTCTTGTACTGTCTTTTTTTTCAGATTGAAAGAAAAGGCTTGTTATTATTTTTACAAAACAGTAGGAAGTGAATTTTGATCTTCCTGATTTAATGAATGAATTATTAAAAGATTTCTTCGATATCGTATCAGATAAGTTTTCTAATATTTGTCTTCTTTTCTCTACATAATTAAAAAAGAACTAATTCTATGTACTGTATTTTATTTTCAGATTTATTGAAAGAAAAGGCCTGAATCCAATCTGTCTGTATATACCTACCTTCATACTTTATATTTGATAGTTATCTCTCAATATTACTCTAAGAAATAATTTATTATCAGGTCTCTATTACATTTGTTCTATTTTTTACAATATCTTTACAAGTATATCCTGATCAATAATACATTATTTCATAGAATAATTTTGAGATAACTACCAGACGAATAAATAATATTAAAGTAAAAAAGGCAACTCACAAACTAAACACAGTGATGAGAAAATCAAGATTACGCCAAATATATAATAATTTGGTTTTAGTATTGCCTGTTAAGGATGTTAGTAAATGGTATATACTGACAGATTGGTTCAGACTTTTCCTTTCAATAAATCTGAAATTATATAATTCAGTACAAAGGATCAGTTCATTTATAATTATATAAAAAATAGATAGAGAGAAGAAATTAACAGAGATTCTAAAATTATCTGATATAATATTGATTCCAATCATTTCAGATACGTTTAGAATTTCTATTAATTTGTTTCCTTTACTGTTCTTTATATTAGGTGTAGTAAAAAGAAATCTATTATTTTTGCATGAAATTGAAGGCATACATAATGGATTTTTATTTTTACTACACCTAATATAATTGTAAAAGAACTGATTCTTTGTACTGTCTTTTTTTTTCAGATTGAAAGAAAAGGCCTGTTATTTTTTTTTCAAAGTACTTGTAGGTGAACTTTGAATCTTCCCGATTTATTTAATGTAACTGTCTGACGTGATTGCTAACTGATGATATCTCTTTGATACATTCACACATTTTAAAATCACCAAGCACGCTTCTGATTCATGGATTTACCATGAAATTATTAAAGGATCTCTTCGATATCGTATCAGATAAGTTTTTTAATATTTGCCCTCTCTTTTCTCTACATAATTAAAAAAGAACTAATTCTATGTACTGTATTTTATTTTCAGATTTATTGAAAGAAAAGGCCTGAATCCAATCTGTCTATATATATCTACCTTCATACTTTATATTTGATAGTTATCTCTCAATATTACTCTAAGAAATAATTTATTATCAGGTCTCTATTACATTTGTTCTATTTTTTACAATATCTTTACAAGTATATCCTGATCAATAATACATTATTTCATAGAATAATTTTGAGATAACTACCAGACAAATAAATAATATTAAAGTAAAAGGCAACTCACAAACTAAACACAGTGATGAGAAAATCAAGATTACGCCAAATATACAATAATTTGGTTTTAGTATTGCCTCTTAAGGATGTTAGTAAATGATATATACTGACAGATTGGTTCAGACTTTTCCTTTCAATAAATCTGAAATTATATAATTCAGTACAAAGAATCAGTTCATTTATAATTATGTAAAAAATAGAGAGAAGAAATTAACAGAGATTCTAAAATTATCTGATATAATATTGATTCCAATCATTTCAGATACGTTTAGAATTTCTATTAATTTGTTTTCTTTAATATTCTTTATATTAGATGTAGTAAAAAGAAATCTATTATTTTTGCATGAAATTGAAGGCATACATAATGGATTTATTTTTACTACATCTAATATAATTGTAAAAGAACTGATTCTTTGTACTGTCTTTTTTTTTCAGATTGAAAGAAAAGGCTTGTTATTATTTTTACAAAACAGTAGGAAGTGAATTTTGATCTTCCCGTAAATGATACATTATAGAATAATTTTAAAAGGCAAGTCACAAACTAAACACAGTGATGAGAAAATCAAAATTACGCCAAAAATATTGTTCGTGGTTGTGTGAATCGCTGTTTCGATCTCGACTGAGATCTCGAATGACGGAATGGATTAGTGGACTGGAAGGATGAGACCACTGAGCACTCCTCTTTTCCCTTGTTGTAAGCAAGCTTTATTCACAGTAAACGCAGTGTTATTCGCGTGGCACGACGAAAGAGGCGATTAACTGCTGTTAATACGCCGATACTCATCCACGACGGTAGTCGTGATGAGAAGAACAAAGTAACGAGTCGCGGTAGCGAACACGTAGAAAGAAAGCTGCTGCTTTCGTCGAGTAATTGAGAGCACGACTTGACACGGCAAGTACTGATTTGTGTCTGAGGGGAGAATCGCGCTGCGCGATTAGCGCGACGAATCGGCAGGACGACAGCGACATCGGTATCCAAATATGCGGCTAAATTGGAGTAATGATATTCGCAAGACGGCGCGGTGAGTGCGACGAAAGATTCACGGACAGAATCGATGGATGGCGCAATCGATCCTTTATTCGGCTTGTGTAGCGCGAAACTTATCCTATTCCGGAACATACAATAATTTGGTTTTAGTATTGCTTCTTAAGGATGTTAGTAAATGGTATATACAGACAGATTAGTTCAGGCCTTTACTTTCAATAAATCTGAAATTATAATTGAGTACATCTGATACAATATTGATTCCAATTATTTCAGATATGTGTAGAATTCCTATAATTTGTTTTCTCTATTCTTTACATTAGGTGTTGTAAAAAGAAATCTATTATTTTTGCATGCAATTGAAGGCATAAATAATAGATTTATTTATTTTTACTACACCTAATATAATTGTAAAAGAACTGATTCTTTACTGCCTTTTTTTTTTATTTTTACTAAACAGTAGAAAGTGAATTTTGAATCTTCCCTATTTAATGTAACCGTCTGACGTGATTACTGACTTGATATCTCTTTGGTACATTCACACATTTTAAAATCACCAAGCACGCTTCCGATTTATGGAATTACCATGAAAAATAATGGATTTATTTTTACTACACTTAATATAATTGTAAAAAAACTGATTCTTTGTACTGTCTTTTTTTTCAGATTGAAAGAAAAGGCCTGTTATTTTATTTTTACAAAACACTAGTAGGTGAACTTTGAATGAATCTTCCCGATTTATTTAATGTAACCGTCTGACGTGATTGCTGACCTGATATTTCTTTGATACATTCACACATTTTAAAATCACCAAGCACGCTTCTGATTTATGGAATTACCACGAAATTATTAAAAGATCTCTTCGATATCGTATCAGATAAGTTTTCTAATATTTGTCCTCTTTTCTCTACATAATTAAGAAAGAACTAATTCTGTGTTGTATTTTATTTTCAGATTTACTGAAAGAAAAGGCCTGAATCCAATCTGTCTGTATATACTTTTATATTTGATAGTTATCTCAATATTATCTTATGAAACAATTTATTATTTATCAGGTGTTTATTACATTTGTTCTATTTTTTACAATATCTTTACAAGTATATCCTGATCAATAATACATTATTTTATAGAATAATTTTGAGATAACTACCAGACAAGTAAATAATATTAAAGTAAAACGCAACTCACAAACTAAACACAGTGATGAGAAAATCAAGATTACGCCAAATATACAATAATTTG
>NW_017279537.1:0-236 GCF_001594065.2 Cyphomyrmex costatus
CCTCACGTCACGGGAACACCCGCCGGCGGGTCACGACGTTGCACTTCCAAATAGAACCCGGGGGAGTTCGCGGCGGGCGCACGGTTTCTTCGCAGTTGCTCTCCACCGTGGCGTCGATAGGAATCTTGTCCCCAAGCCCGCAGAACATCGTTCCAGCGTCGCGCGGAGCTGTGTTCTGCTGGAGACATGTCGATGAGCAAGCAGACCATGGATGTCCAGCCAGGCGCGGCATTGGC
>NW_017279537.1:469-972 GCF_001594065.2 Cyphomyrmex costatus
GCTGGCTCGTCGCTCAGCTCAGGAGAGTGGACTACCCTTGCGGCGAGTCTGCTGCGCGGGCTGCGCGAAGCATCGGAGTGCGGCGAGGATGAGCTGACGGGCACCTGGTGGCTGACCACAGATGGTCGACCCGTGCTTGTACCGGGCTCCGGTGACACCGGCAAGGCAGACGCTGCAGCCCTGCTCGAGCTTGCAGAGCGGCACGGCGCCGAGCGCGGACTACGCAGAATCATCGACGGCATGCGAGACGCTCTCGCTCAAGGCCTGACGGTCTCCGCGAATCGAGCCGAGCGCTGGGAGAGTGAACTCTGTGAGTACGCCGCGCCGCGCGTTCTGGACCTCGGTGTGGCGGATCTATCTCCGCAAGGGCGTGAGGACGTCGCTGTCACGCGACCCCCCGTCGAAGTTCGGCGGTTGCGGCGGCGTGTACGTGATCGGCGAAGCCTTGGTGATCCACTCAGAGCAGGCGTTGACCGGATAGCGAGTGTCCTAGCTCGGGTTGG
>NW_017279539.1:0-1749 GCF_001594065.2 Cyphomyrmex costatus
GACTTGTAGCGTTCACAGTTTTTTTGAACATGGCCGGAGACGCTACCGCGTCTCCTGATTCCCGCGACGGGCGATAGTGGATAGCTCAGCCAACGAGATTGGCAGAGGGGGAAGGTTCGCAGATTGCGGGAAAAATATCGGAGAGAGAGATATGCTGAAATAATTAGACAAAGATTAATAATAACAATAACAATGAGTTTCCAGTGTATTTAGTAGGTCATTCAAGTACACAGAAAAATGGCACAGGAAAGTGTGATACCCCTCAACAGATTTTCTACGAGTTTATCTTAATACAACTTTCCTTTCAAATTCTTATAATAAGAACTGAGACTATATATAATAACTCCGCGAAGAGCTCGTGGCTTCAATACAACACAGAGAAAAGGAACGTGACTCGACAGCCGATCATTTTAATTCGGCAACGCAATTCTACTTCAGTCTCAGATATACCGGATTCTCAACATGCACAACTTAATTCTAATGACTTGGCAGTGACCCGGGCGAGTTACAACGGTAATTCCGAATCTACTAAAGCTTGCATCCGAGCGGACGGCACGTGATCGATAATAAATAGGATAAAGCGCACGTGCTCGTGGCAATAGGTCGGTACGACGTCGGTCATTCTAAATTCCGCGTAGATCTTAACGCGCGATCCGCTCGAGACGCCTACAAAATCTCTCGCGAGTCGCGATCGGTGGCTTTACAATAGTAATCTTAATATGATGACGCCCGCCTCACCCGCACGATTCCTCGCTGTCTTAAGCTCTCGTAAGCCCCTGATCCGTCAGCCGCCTCTCTCGTTACTTCGTCAGCCGGATTGTTATTCCCGAGAGATCCTGCGTCCTTCGCGCTTTGCGGTCACCACACAAATGCCGATGGGAAGTTTCCGCGGATCCACGCAGGCCGTTAGGCCCCTTTCCTATCGGGCCTGATTTAATTGGCTCATCACGACCACGTGATCTCGCGACAAATCAGGCGAGTCCTTGCGTGTCGCGTATCCTCATGTCGCATGGCGCGCATTTCCAAATCAGCGGAAAATGCTTTCTGGCGATCAATGATCTCTTGGTAATCTCCACGGAGTTCGGCGCTTCGCCTAATGTCCGTCCAGAGCAGGTCCTTTCCGATATCACGTCTCTCTCCGAGGCGTCTGTAATAAGGGGTGCGATAAACACCAATTGATAGCGACATTCCTAACAGATACAGAATAATACAACCTGCGTGTACCGCACTTCCCCTCGATCGCAGCTAAGGCCTCCATTAATCGTTCTCAGTCTTGGACGATGTATTGTCTTCTTTCTTCTTCTAGGGGGTGAGGCGGAGAAAATACACAAATATAGCGCAGCCACCGTCTTCTATCGCAAACGGGTGGCGAAATTCAGACTCAGAATCACTTATAGCTAGCTGAAAAATAACTTAATAGCGACAAGACAGGCAAACAAAAAAAAGAAAAAAAATTAATAATGATACGAAATACATAATTAGTCGCCAGAAATAATACAAAAAAATAATAAAGTCGCACGCTCGCTTGCGCACTCGCCCTTTTAAGCCCGAAGGACTCAAGATCTCCCCCGAAAGTACTGTCAAAAGTGACTGACAAAAATTGTCACGTCACAATACATACATACCTAAAACTCAATACATATATACGTACAGTATAAGTATAAGTATAGGTATAAGTACAAGTATAAGTATAGGTATAAGTAAAAGTAAAATATATATTAAGAAATACAATTTAAAAACGTATAAAAA
>NW_017279540.1:0-706 GCF_001594065.2 Cyphomyrmex costatus
GCATCGGATGACAAATGCGCCGGATGACCCTCCGGGAAGCTGGCATATAGCGAGGTCAGCCGGTCGAATCGGTCGACGATGGAGCTGGGTTGGCAGTCGGGCATTCCGGTAGCCAGCAGCACTTCGCGCTCATGGGTTAATGCGTTCTGAATACGAGCTGCCACCGCTAGCAACGTGATCCACCGATCGCGGGTAGAAGGTTGCGAGGACGGGTCACTCTTCCACGTACTGCCGCGATCAACGGTCAAGAACCAACCCTGATCCGGATGCAAGGCGAGCGGCGCGTCGAAGTACTCGGGCAGTAATGCCGCCAGGGTGGACTGGAGTCGGCCCTCGAAGGCTTGCGACGAGCAATTCGCCTTGAACCACACCGCGCCCGCGTCGGTTTCGATGCGCAGCTGTGCCGACCACGGTCGAACCCTGGTTTGTTCGATGTCGATGATTTATCGCGGCAATCCAGGTGCTCGTCTGCTCACGCCAATCTGAATCAGTGACCTGTGCAGAGAAAGGCCGACTCACGAGGTCAGTTTAGTCATCGCGGCAGCAAGCAGGGCGCCCTTGCGAGCCGACGATTCTTGGCTTCTACTCGCTCAGCGCTGGCAGCGGTGCGGCCCCTTAGGATCAACTACATGGGACTGCGTAGGACTGCGATTCGCAAAGCTAGCAACAAGATGGCGCCCAAATATGGGGGCGGGGCGGCACGCAA
>NW_017279542.1:0-435 GCF_001594065.2 Cyphomyrmex costatus
CATGTTCGAGTTAGTCTGAGTCAAATCAGACATAAAGTTGGGATAATGTATACTGGCCTCGTCAAGGCCCGGATTAAGGGGGAGGCTAGGGGGGACTATAGTCCCAGGCCCCACGGAAATAGGGGCCCCCGCGTTATATAAAAGAAAAAATTTTAATTCTTTGATTAAAATTAAAATTAAAATCATTCAAAATTACTTTTAATCTTAAAAAAAATTAGTTTTTATTCCCTTAATATAGTAGATGCTGTCCTATACATTTTATTTCTCTTTTTAAAATACACTTCTCAACAAATTTAAAGGATCACTTGTACCACCCTGCAAAAATAGGTAAACTTTGAGATAGAATAACTTCACGAAATATCAGTAAGACCGTTTTTTCAAGTACAGATCTGAAAAGTAGAGATTTCGAACTTTAAAATGCTTTTTTAATCATCT
>NW_017279543.1:0-226 GCF_001594065.2 Cyphomyrmex costatus
TGGTTGGCACGGCGACGCGGCAATCACCGTGCCGATTGGACGGGTGAACGATCAGCACATCAAATTGATCGAAGTCGTCGAAGCTTCCTTATGGGCGGGTATCGCCGCGGCCAAACTTGGTGGGCGCGTCGATGACATCAGCGCCGCGATCGAAGACTCGGTCAGCGGCGTCGGTGAGTACGGCATTACTGACGGGGTGACAGGTCATGGCATCGGCTCGGCCATG
>NW_017279543.1:329-560 GCF_001594065.2 Cyphomyrmex costatus
ACAGCCGGACCCTCGCCGACGGGTGGACGATCGTGACCACCGACGGCAGTTGGGCCGCACATGCCGAGCACACGTTCACCTTGACTGAGCAGGGGACCTGGGTATTGACCGCACCCGATGGCGGTCGGGCGAAGCTCGAACAACTCGGCCTGCCATATGGAGGCCGGGGCTAGTAGCACGACGTAGCACTAGGCGAGCTGACACGTCGCGATCGGATTCGCAACGGTCGGC
>NW_017279544.1:0-1019 GCF_001594065.2 Cyphomyrmex costatus
ACTCGGTAACGAGTAACTGTAACTAGTTATTTTTAAAAAGTAACTTTCCATTCCCTGTAAATAGGTATATCTGAAAAAGTGTTGATCTTCATGGTTGCATTCGGGCAGCGCTCTATTAGCGCCATTTGTGTGGTACGTCCTCGTCTCACGTCTAATGGACGACGAAGTTGAAATGAAACAAATAGCGCTAATAGCGTCTCCCCGAATCTAGCCATATTAGGCCCTAATCTACAAAAATAATAAATGCAACCAAACCAAAATGCGTACCTTATGTCATTTTTATCTAAAACATTTTTAACACAATCGAAAATGAAAGAAATATTTAAGTTTCCAAGTGAAATGTGGATCATACGCACATCATGTAGCTACATAAATAATGAACTTCATCTGAAATAATCGCACATTCCAAACTAATAGCAAGTTACAACTATTACAGTTTATTTAAAATTCTACTCTAAAAATATGTTTTATGTAGTATATTTCATACGTCTCTTTATGGATTGATTAATTATTGACAAACGTGATTTAATTATAGGCACGTCCATCTACAACTATGCCTTATATCACGCAAACTGAACAAAATATTCAAGATACAAATGTCACTACAAATG
Organism: Cyphomyrmex costatus; assembly: GCF_001594065.2. NCBI lineage: Eukaryota > Metazoa > Arthropoda > Insecta > Hymenoptera > Formicidae > Cyphomyrmex > Cyphomyrmex costatus. Next base: position 612 of record NW_017279544.1, read on the forward strand.
CTGTGGTACCTCGTAATCTATGCGCTACCTTTTATCTACAATATATATGCGATACTTGATTGCAACGTAAATCACGATGACTGCTGGTCATTTAAAAATACCGTCACCTTTCTTGATCACATTTCAGAATTTATTCTGGATGTAATCTTATTTCTTACATTAAATTACTTATGTCAAACTATTTATAACAAGGTAAAATTAAAACATTAGTAATTACTTATAATTAGAGAAATAAGCATAAACAACAATTTTAGATGAATGAAGCTACATACGTAGTTTATCCCAAATAACATAACATATAGAACATTTAATTTAATACTGACTTACATGTTACCTCTAATTACACTGTCCCGATGACAAAAAAAAATAAATTCAACAGGCATGGTAACGTCTCGGCATAACACGCGC
>NW_017279545.1:0-3618 GCF_001594065.2 Cyphomyrmex costatus
TATAGCAACCAAAAGCAACCGCGGTTAAGACTTCCGATGGATTTTGCTTCGTACCATGTTTTTTGATTGGTTGCAGAGCATCGTACGACGCAAATCGGATGCAGTGTGAATCCAGCATATTTTCGTCTTCGGGGTATTAATCATGAAACTTTTTCCCTAGGATGAAAAGTAAAAAGTGAAAATTTTTATCATTAAAGTTAATGGAGAAATTTTTCACTTTTCACTTTTCATCCTAGGGAAAAAGTTTCATGATCGATATGCTGATGGAGAAATTTTTCAATTTTCATTATGGGTGTATTCCGAACCGGGTTAGTTTAGCTTATTTTTTTTCCTAGATATTGGCAGCTCCGTAACTAAACCGAAAAGTGTTCCGAATCTGACGGATGGTCATATGTATGAACATACGGCCGTCCGTCGGATTCGGAACACTTTTCGGTTTAGTTACGGAACTGCCAACATCTAGGAAAAAAAAAAGCTAAACTAACCTGGTTCGGAATACACCCCATGTCTGTTCGCGTTGCTCGAAATCCCCAAATAATTTTGCACTTAAAATGAGATAGATATATATTCGGCGTTAAAAAGAGAGAAAGAGAAGATGGTAAGTGCAAAAAGTGCAAGCAACGCGAACAGACCTATTTTCCATCCTAGGGAAAAAGTTTCATGATTGAAAGCATCCAGAAAGACAACCGCTCACTGAACGCTCAGTGAGCTCTTTCATCTGATTGCTCTATATTTTAGAATCTAACAGAATATGTCAATCAGATAAAAGAGCTCAGTGAGCTCTTGTATGTATCTGTTTGGTTTATATTTTTAGATCTAATAGAATATGCCAATCAGATAAAAAAGCTCACTGAGCGCTCAATGAGCGGTCGTGCTTCTGAATGCACCCATTGGGCGCATTCAGCAGAAAAGAGCGCTACGAGAGCGCTTGCTGTTATTGGTGTATTCTTCTAGATCATCCTTCTAGATCAGAATTTTAAATCTGGAAAAATATACCAATAACAGCGAGCGCTCTCGTAGCGCTCTTTTCTGCTGAATGCGCCCATTGATGCCCTGAAAAACAGATTACGGCCAGTATAATCCAACCCTAATGCGGGCGAGTTTTTTAATTCATCGATTGATCAATCGCATGATGCGCAAGTGCAACATGTTGCATCTACGCATCATGCAATTAATCAATCGATGAATTAAAAAACTCGCCCTGCCTGTTTATATTGGCCATAACCGTATGCCGTATACCAGTATCTATAAGAATTGACTAATCACAGCCAAGTATTCCCCTCTTATTCGACTGTGATTAATTAATTCTTGTAGATACCAGCATACAGCATACGGTTACGGCCAATATAAATCAGGCATTAGTTGCGGTAGCTTTTGGTTGCTATACCAAAAGTACATAAAAAATCGCCTAAATTGGCTATTGGTACGTTTCCACTCAACACGCCACTCGTCGCGTTGTGAAAGAGAGAAAGAGAAAAGTTTTTACCTTCTCTTTCTCTCCTTCGACGACGCGACGTGTGACGCGTTCAGTGGAAACGTACCATGACCGATATTTCATGTGTTGTACGACAAGGCTTTTCAAGTCTGTTGATTGGTTGTAAAACTGAGAGATTCTCGGATCTCTCTGTCCTATAGCCAATCAACGTGCTTGAAAAGTTTGTCGACCGACACATGAAATATCTTTGTTATTGCGTTACATTTTGCCGCGCGGCAAACATTCAACTTACAGAAGCCAAGGAGCCATACTCTCGTCTCGTGATAGTCGTGATCGTGAATCGTGATCGTGAATCACTAATAACGACTTATTATAAAATTTCTGTGGAAAAAAAATATAAAGTGAAAAAAATAAAGAACTACACGCAAAACTTTGATTAATTGTAAGATGCATAACCAAGAAATGTAAGTATAAGTATATTTTCCTCAAACGACCAAAAGTCGCCCATTAATACATTTTTTATATCGACGTTAGAGTCCCTTACAGGAACTCTAATCGACATTAATACCTTTTTTGTTATATCGATCTTAGGATTATCATGACCAAGACTACATTTTTCACATAATGCTCACAATGCCCGCAAGTATCGTTTGTCTTTGTTAACATTTGATGATAAACAAGGATAAAATGATTCTACGAGCGTTGTGAGCATTAAGCCCATTCTACAATTGCGTAAGGGTAGTTGTAACTGGTTGTAGTTGTAAGAATTAACCGATCACAGTCGAATATTCTTCTTATATTTGACTGTGATTGGTTAATTCTTACAACTACAACCAGTTACAACTATGCTTACGCAATTGTAGAATGGGCTTTAAATGGGACGCAACCGAAATGTATTCATGGGTAAAAATTATATTATCATTATTTCCGATTGTTTTGTGACACACGTAACATTTTTTTATGTGTTTCATAGTAAATATTAACGTTTTCTTCCTTACAGGGATGATGAAAATCAAAATGCAGTTTTAGCAAAAATTGCATCAGAATCCGAAGCAAAAATTATTGCAAAGCAATATAAACCGCCTAAACCTAAACCATCACTGCCATCATCCTCCGGACCACCGCCACCACCATCGTCCTCCGGACCACCGCCACCGCCATCGGCCTCCGGACCACTGCCACCACCATCGTCCTCCGAACCACCGCCACCGCCATCGTCCTCCGGACCACTGCCACCACCATCGTCCTCCGAACCACCGCCACCGCCATCGTCCTCCGGACCACTGCCACCATCCGAAGTAAAAATTACTGCAAAGCAACGGCCTAAACTGCCATCGTCCTCCGGACCACCGCCACCGCTATCGTCCTCCGAACCATCGCTACCACCATCGTCCGTTGAATCATCAGATCCTGAGACAACATCAAAATCGTCAGAGCTTGCACCAAGACGTAAGTACAAAATAACAATCACCTCTGTATATAAGCATCAAGTATTTTATATGTGTACCAACTATAGTATCTTTTTATTAAATTATCTTAATATCAATAATAATATATTGAGCTGATGTTAAAATAATAAGGCTTGATTGTGCTAGCGTTATTTTGACTTTAAGCAAGGCTTAAACTAAGAAAGTAAAATTTTTTGTCCATGCAGCATAAATCTCAGCAATTGCTTGCAACATGCTAATAGTATAAAAAGATTGGCACACACGAAGCATGAACCATACATGAATACATTATGAATACAGTGTGTGGCAGTATAACTTCATGCTGTTTAACATGTTACATTAGCATGCTGCAAGGAACAACCACTTGGTATCTATGCCACGCACATGAAGAAAATTTTTTTATACAAAACTACAAATAAATTGTTTTATTTTAGCACCACGATGGAATAGAGGAGGACGAAAAAGAAAAAATAATAATCATGGACGGGGACGTGGACGTGGCCGCGGCCGTGGTCAAGGAGCTTCATCAGTCATATACATAAATATGCAGAATTGTAAGTGCAATAATTAAAAGTAAATTTCTATTTTGATTTTAAGAAATTGTTATTAATTATACACGGTGTTTTTAATGAACAGAAAATCGAAAAAGATACATTTTTTTAGATATGCCCATTTCTTGCTATTTTTTCTTTTTTTCAATGCACATGCCATATACAATTTGTAGTTGAAGTATAT
>NW_017279545.1:3641-11972 GCF_001594065.2 Cyphomyrmex costatus
GTTTCTGATACAACTTATGATTGACTTCCAAGCCTTGTTTATTTACAACAATGTTTCGCTACGCAAAGCTTGTAAATAAACAAGCCGCACGAAAGTACACGCTATTATGAGGACCCGATGTTAAATCATTAGTATTAGTTGAGCTTTGGCGTTAATTGCGGTCAATAGTATAATAGATTCTTGTTCTTATTTTTTGATATTAGTAAAAATGCGTACTGTTGAGAAGAAAATTTTTCTTCTCAAGAGAATATTCTCTTCATGTGTTGGTGAGTGAAAAATTTTCTTCTCAGCAGTACGCATTTTCACTAATATCAAAAAATAAGAAGAACAAGAATCTATTATACTACTGACCGCAATTAACGCCAAAGCTCAACTAATACTAATGATTTAACATCGGGTCCTCATAATAGCGTGTACTTTCGTGCGGCTTGTTTATTTACAAGCTTTGCGTAGCGAAACATTGTTGTAAATAAACAAGGCTTGGAAGTCAATCATAAGTTGTATCAGAAACTGAAATTTAATGTGCCACGATCGTATCAATATTGGTATATTAGATAATGTTATATATATATATATATACTTATGTATATATATATATATATATACTCATTGATATATATGTATATATACTTCAACTACAAATTGTATATGGCATGGGCATTGAAAAAAAGAAAAAATAGCAAGAAATGGGCATATCTAAAAAAATGTATCTTTTTCGATTTTCTGTTCAACGGGGATTGTTTTTATATGTTAGCAGAAGTTACTTCACGTCGTTAGTTTCGGGGTGCAAGGCTGCTTTATTCAAATTTTTTTAAAAACACCGTGTATAAGTGGTAGATAAGCTAGTATGTTATATATGACGCTGTATGTGTATAACAGTCCCAAATAAATATTATTTTGTGGTTACAGAAACCATCCGGCATCGAACTTGTTTTCAAGTTGACAAAACGGCTAACCTGCTCGCCGAGCAAATCAACATATTGATTGTTACTTATACAAATCCAATCAATCACTCCGCAAGCATAATAACCGCTTTGCCGTCTTGAACTCATCCATTACTTTTCGTGGCTCGCAGCGCTTGAAGTGGGAACTATGATCCAAACTCTGCTCATCAGGGTTTACAGATGCAATAGCATCAATGATAACTAAAGTTATTTGTGAAAAAGTATAAGAATAATCTTTTAAAACTATATCTGTTTATTCATGTAATTTTTGTTTTAAGCTGTATAATACAACACAGTATTTAATATTCATGTAATTTTTGTTTTAAGCTGTATAACACAGTATTTAATTATTATAACTGACGTTACTTGTGTGAATGTGAAAAAGTATGAGAACTTTTAATAATCTTTGAACTGTGTCTGTTTATTCATATATAATTTTTGTTTTAAGCCGTATAATGCAAAATATAGCTGCGTTTTATTTTTCTAAAGACATTGAATATATAAGAACTTCTCTTTTAATATGAAATTTATTAGTTTTAAGCCATATGATATTTAGCATAAAAATTATACATTAAATGTTAACACTTAATATGTGAATTTTCAAATACATATATATATATATAAAAATTTACTGCGATATCTTGAAAATCAAATCGTTTCATTTTATTAATATTAGATAGACCCTTAATTTCCCTTAATTTCTCGACGGCGAATAACTAGAATAGTTCCTCGATGGTGAATATCTAAACATCCACTTCCTCGACGGCGAACTCATTTTCTCAACAGTTTCCTCGACAGCAAACACCTAGACAGCACCTAGACGCTTAATTCCTTGACGGTTATCTAGAAACGGCGAACACCTAGACGCTCATTTTTTATACGACAAACACCTAGACACCCATTTCCTCGAAAATGAACTTAGGCACTCTCTTCATCGAAGACGAATACCTAGACATCCACTTCCTCGAAGGCAAACACCTAGACACCCATTTCTTCGACGACGAACACCTAGACACCCACTTCCTCGATAGCGAACACCTAGACACTCATATCCTCGACGGCGAACACCTAGACACTCATTTCCTCGAAGGCGAGCACCTAGACACTCACTTCTTCGACGTCGAACACGTAGACACCCACTTCTTCGAAGGCGGACACCTAGACACTTAGTTCCTCGAAGGCGAACACCTAGACACTTTGTTCCTCGAAGGCGAACACCTAGACACCTATTTCCTCGACAGCGAACACCTAGACACTCACTTCCCCGAAATCAAACCTGTAGACACTTACTTCCTCGACGACGAACATATAGACAACATCTAGACACTTAATTCCTCGATATACATACATATAGTGAATACCTGGTACCTAGATATAGTTTCTCTATATTTCGATATTTCAATTTTAATATTTATATATACATAATAACATTATATACATATTATTAATATAATATTTTATTTTTAATTATAAGATTTATAAACCGCGCGCATGTCATAACCATGCAACACTGGTCTGCTGGTTAGATATAGATAGATAGAGTGAAATGATAGAATACATAGAGTGAGATAACACATAAAGTCAAAGGCCCTCTATTATCGAAAAAACGAGATGGACATTTTCTCTGGTCGACGATGACAATAATAACGACGTATCTTAAAAATTGAAACGTGAAAATTCACAGATCCGGAATTTGCGTCGCGATATCTCCGCTCGTAGGGCACGTAGAAAAAAAATGAAAGCACTTTTATTATACAATTTTAGTATTTCCTGTCGATTGAGCGTATGTAGAACTTGATCGGTTCAGCCGTTACTGAGATCTGATCATCTCGACCCCGAAAAATTACCAGTTTCGCGTAAAGGAGGCACGGCAGTGTCGCGCGCTTGGCTTAGCGCCGAGACACTACCGTGTCTCCAGATAAGAATACAGTGCAATCCCTTACAGAAATTTCATGATAATCAGTGCAAACTAATACCTATTTCATACCTATGCAAACTAATGTTTTCAGTCGCATTAGGCGCATTAGGCTTTTTGCCACATAAATAACATATCTTGACCATTTTTGCCTGTGTACAACAGCACACATCTAATAAGCATAACGAGCATAACCTGTTCGCGTCATCTCACTGATCGCACTCTATTTTCCTATTGGCGGATGCAATCAATCCAACGCATGCGCACAACACTCAAAGTACTCTTAGAAAGAGAGGGAAATATATATTCCCGCACCGTGGTTCTGGGACCGCTTCCTCTCACTCCCTCTTATAGGCACTAGCCATATAGTAGTATTACATATATGTATATAATATTCACTCTTTAACATATCTTATATATGATCGCACTAATAACAGCGAATAGCTCTCATTAGCCGATTTATTCTTGTTATTTGAAACTTTCGAGAGTCTTCTTTAATTGATTTGTTGAATATACGCTGGCTGCAAGATGCGTTTGTTACTTTCAAATTAATATTTAAATGAAGAACTTTGTGAAGAATATCACTACGTCGACTTGCCAACAGAGGTCTATGGTTACTCATGTCAATTCTCGCAAGTGCCGAATTACATGAATATCTGTTTATATAGAACTTCTTTCTAACATCTCTCCCAGGCGTCTAAGGTAGGCTCCCACTACATTATCTTACTGATGAGTCTAGTAGTGGGAAGCCGAGACGAAACGCCAACTTGTGATATTCTTCACAATTCTTATTTTTCTTAGATTTAAATTTATTTCTACTTTAATATTATAAGTTTAGAATTTAATATGTCTTTCAACATATTATTAAGATCCAATTTTAAATGCTATAAGCATCAAAAATTGTGATATTACTACGGTAGTTGATTAGATTTGCGTTTAAAGTCCGACGGATGTTCGGCACGCAACGGGGGGGAACTATACTTACGTAGTATATAATATTAGGGTGACCATAAGATATATTTGTGAAGTAGGACATTTGTAGTGAAAAAGTAGTACAAAAGTAGTACACCACCGACCAAAAAAGAAAAAAGATAAAATAGATATACATACAATGCATGACATAAACCGGCTTTTGGTATACATGACATTGCATCAATTATATATTTCATAAATAATTAATATAAAATAGGGCTACGAGCCAAATATTAGTTAAAATATAAAGGTCTTAGTAATAAACAATCATTAATTAAAAATAAATATAAAATTTAATAAAATTCAAAAACAAACGTTTCAACCTTAATTAGGTCATTCTCAATGTTAAGAACCAACTATCGTTAACGATGTACAATGATATTATAAAAATTAAAACGAATACATAATCAAATACGAAAAAACATGTATAAAAATTCTGTGATATGGGTATTTTCAATCTCACTCGCTATTGAAGACATAATTATATCGGCGCAAAATGTCGAGAGTCCATCAACAAAGCAAGACATCAAATAATGTAAATTGTGACTTCACATTTCTAAATAAAATAGTAAAAAAACAATGTCAGTAATAGATAAAAATAATAAAAAAAGAAATATAAAGAAAAGAATATAATATAAGAGTCAATTAATCAAATAGTAATAAAAACAATGTCAGTAATAGATAAAAATAATAAAAAAAGAAATATAACGAAAAGAATACAATATAAGAGTCAATTAATCGAATAGTAATAAAAACAATGTCAGTAATAGATAAAAATAATGATAATAAAAAAAGAAAAATAACGAAAAGAATACAATATAAGAGTAAATCAATCAGCAAAAAAGTCAATTCACAAGGCAATAAATTGAAATGAATATAATGAAAAACTACAACGAAAGTCACTTATATCCATTTTGTTAATTTAGTAACAAATAAATTAAAATAAAATCAATTACCTTGTAATATCGTATCAAGTTAGAACAATGCGAATAGAGACCCATTTTAAGATGTTGATAATAAACAATTTAAAATCAGAATAACCGAACATCTCAAGTACAAAGGAAGTACAAATGGAAATAAGGGGAAAATTAGGAAGGGGTAAAAGTGTAATAAAGTGGGAATAAAAGTGAAAAAGATAAGGAAATTTACGAAGGAGAAAGAGAGTTTATTATCTGAGAATAAGATTCTGGTAAAGCCTCTGTATCATTTTGTTTATTAAGACCCTGTTTTTGCCTTTTGATGTGAATCATTTCAGACACCAATCTCTTATTGTAAGACGATTCAATGTCTAAAATTTGGACATCATCCCATTTAAAATTGTGGTCAAAGTTAATACGATGGTCAGTAATAACAGAAGGAGAACCTGTTCTTTTTCTAATGTCAGACATATGTTCTTTTAGTCTAGTACTAAGTTTTCTTTTAGTCTGACCAACGTAGCTGGCTTCACAATCATCACAGGTAATCTTATAAATAACATTGTTATTAGAACAATGTTCTAATTTATCTTTACCTCTTTTAATAAAACTTTTTAAGGTGTTAGGAATTGAAAAGGCTAATTTACACTGAAACTTGCTGGAGATGGGAAGGAAGCTTTCAGATATGGATTTAACGTAAGGTATTGTGAAATATTTATCTTTCACATGAAAATTATGAGTATTCTGTTGATTATGTATGTGATATTTAATTCTTTGATCAATAGTGGAGAATATAAGGGAAAGAGGATAGGAATTGTTTAAAAAAATTTTTATGGCTTCAGTTATATTCTTTTGTTGGAACCGAGGATGTGCTAAAAGTAAAATCTTGTCAATAAAACTAATAATAATGCCTTTTTTATGATTCATAGGATGGTTTGAGTGGAAATTAAGGAATCTACCTGAGAATGTTTTTTTGTGAAAATTGTCAAAAATAATTTTGCAATTATCAACAATAATAGTAGTGTCAAGAAAGTTTAATCTGTTATCACTGCCAATCTCCATAGTGAATTGCAATCTTCCATGCAAGTATGCAATTGAAAGTATTAAGTGTGTCATCTACACTATCAGGCGGAATAGCAAGAACAATGTCATCAACGTATCTATAATAGAACAATGGTTGTGCCGACAAACAATTAATAGCTTGTTCTTCCAAGTCCTGCATTACTATATCTGCTAAAATTGGTGAAAGTGGTGAGCCCATTGGAGTACCGAAAACTTGTTTGTAAAATTTACTATTAAAAGTGAAAAAAGTTGAATTTAAGACATGGCTAACAGCAATAATAAATTCATTTTTAGGAATATTAGTCTTAAGAGAAATGTGACATCATCTTTTTTCTATGCCATCCATAACTAAATTAAAAGGAATATTTGTAAAAAGGAAAACAACATCTAATGAAGCTAGTAAATAATGAGAATCAAAATGAGTACCTCTTAATTTGTTAACTAATTGTAAGTGGAAACTATCTTTGATATGGCTAGGAGCTGGTGGAGTGCTAACATTAATTATATTGTGTAGGAAAAGGGAAAGGTAATATAATGGATTATTAATAGAAGACACTATAACTCTCAATGGGTTCCCATCTTTGTGTATTTTTGTTAAACCATAAGCTCTTGGAATAATACCGTCAGTTGTAAGCAGTAATATATGTAAATCAAAAGGCACATCAAAAGGCAAAAACAGGGTCTTAATAAACAAAATGATACAGAAGCTTTACCAGAATCTTATTCTCAGATAATAAACTCTCTTTCTCCTTCGTAAATTTCCTTATCTTTTTCACTTTTATTCCCACTTTATTACACTTTTACCCCTTCCTAATTTTCCCCTTATTTCCATTTGTACTTCCTTTGTACTTGAGATGTTCGGTTATTCTGATTTTAAATTGTTTATTATCAACATCTTAAAATGGGTCTCTATTCGCATTGTTCTAACTTGATACGATATTACAAGGTAATTGAATTTATTTTAATTTATTTGTTACTAAATTAACAAAATGGATATAAGTGACTTTCGTTGTAGTTTTTCATTATATTAATTTCAATTTATTGCCTTGTGAATTGATTGATTTACTCTTATATTGTATTCTTTTCGTTATTTTTCTTTTTTTATTATCATTATTTTTATCTATTACTGACATTGTTTTTATTACTATTCGATTAATTGACTCTTATATTGTATTCTTTTCGTTATATTTCTTTTTTTATTATTTTTATCTATTACTGACATTGTTTTTATTACTATTTGATTAACTGACTCTTATATTATATTCTTTTCTTTATATTTCTTTTTTTATTATTTTTATCTATTACTGACATTGTTTTTTTACTATTTTATTTAGAAATGTGAAGTCACAATTTACATTATTTGATGTCTTGCTTTGTTGATGGACTCTCGACATTTTGCGCCGATATAATTATGTCTTCAATAGCGAGTGAGATTGAAAATACCCATATTACAGAATTTTTATACATGTTTTTTTCGTATTTGATTATGTATTTGTTTTAATTTTTATAATATCATTGTACATCGTTAACGATAGTTCTTAACATTGAGAATGACTTAATTAAGGTCGAAACGTTTGTTTTAGAATTTTATTAAATTTTATATTTATTTTTAATTAATGACTGTTTATTACTAAGACCTTTATATTTTAACTAATATTTGGCTCGTAGCCCTATTTTATATTAATTATTTTTTAAATTTATTGAGCCTTGTTATATACATATTTTTTAATATATTTCATGTTTTACTATTTAACACGTTTTCCATATCTTTATACCTTCTTTATAAATAAAAATCTTAAATTCTATTATTTATTACAAGAACATTTTAATCACGAGTTTTAACACAGGTTTTTTCGTTAAAATATTACATCATTAACGACTTACTGTAAATCATAATATTTATATTGTAAATATAATTGTAATAAGTCTAATGTAAAGTCTTACATTTATTATTTCTTATATTTATATCTGATCCACCAATCTCTGATAATAAATCTTCTTGAAGAAGATGTGCGTAAAATTCTGAACACGTAACATGCTTTAGGTTGAATTGCACTAACATTATTCCTTTTACTGATTCTAAAAGCAGTCGATTTCTTTCATCAGTCTATTGACTTGGTATTAACTAGATATTCACGAACTCGGCTAGGGCATTTAAGAGAGAGAAGCTGAGTGCAAAAAGTGTAAAATCGTTCTCCAGTTTCAAAAGTAGTAAAAAAAGAGTACACATAGAAAACCCGCCCGGACGCCCGCAAAAAGAGTACATGTCCGGAAAAAAGAGTACGGATGGTCACCCTATATAATATTCACTCTTTAACATATCTTCAGGGAACGGAAAGTTACTTTTTAAAAGTAACTAGTTACAGTTACTCGTTACCGAGTAAAAAATGTAACTAGTTACAGTTACAGTTATCGCTTTTTAAAAGTAACTCGTTACAGTTACCGTTACTTGAAAAATAACTTTTCGTTACTTTTCCGTTACTTTTTTAAAATCAATTAAAAAATGTATTTTTGCATTTTTTTT